>NC_056667.1:178752343-178849843 GCF_018350195.1 Panthera tigris
AACGCTGAGGGGTAGAGTTAAAACACAAGAATGTGGAAAGGGAAGGCTTACTCTTCTCTGGGCAAAGAGCTCGCATGGATTACTGCAACATTTCTTCATCTGAAAGGAACACGTACCAAATGGTTTTCACTCTGTATTTGTTGAATACTCAGAATTGGAATATAGCATTGGAGAAAATATCAGAGTAAAAATTCAGAATGAAATGTTACGGATTCAATAATTTTCAAGAATAATTTTGAAGGCTTTTCTAATCAGGGCATTAAAGTTCTGAGTATTTCATGAGTACTAATTTTAATATCTGTTTTCTGCAACAGCGAGTTTTTTCAGGAAGACCTCTGCTATTACTTTTATTTTCCTAGAAAAGAACTGGAAACAGTTAAGAGAAACATAAATCCCCAATACTTGACGCAGTGTTTTGAGACTCCTTATTTACTATCCTAGTGACCTCTGGCTAAACAGCAGATTCCACCAGTGAGTTGAATAAATGGCATATTTCTTGCTTTCAGGATTTTATAATCTGTGTAGTAATTTACGTTATTGTACTCATTAATTATCTCAGGCATAAACTCAGGCAGTAAGCTTGTGCCTCAGGTATATTCTCTACCAGAAACTCTGTTGTACAGAAGAAGTATTTTCCTCCATCTATAAAGCCCCTTTAAGTAATCGCTACTGCAGAAGCAACCAGTCTGATTTGCACTGACTTTCAGTAATATTTCCGGCAGGCATGCAAGATCCTAAACGCAGTTTCTCGCATCTAAAAATATGAGTTTATAGACACTAGTTTATTGATCATTTCTGCTACTGGGGAGATATTATTGACTCATATTGGACATTCTTTCGTAATGCTGTCCCATTGAGGAAATCTGGACTAAGTGAAAATACACCATGGGACTTCCTTGATACACAATTTCCATTTTAAAGATGTTGAAATTGAAGCATACCTGGATGTTAAGTGTGGTAGATAAAATTAGATGTAGAATAAATATTACAAATTACAATTGAGCTCCGTAAGAGTTTAAAAATCAAACAGCAATAAAACACGTATAGCTAGTTAAGTGAACTGCTTAAGTTCATACATGAGAAAAGAACTTATACAATGGGGAAAAGATGTCTTCAACAAATGGTTCTGGGAACACTGGACAGCTACATGCAAAAGAATGAACCCAGACCACTTCTTACACCATACACAAAAATAAACTCAAAATTAATTAAATACCTACATGTGAAACCTAAAACAGTAAAACTCCTGAAATAAAACATAGGCATTTCCTTGACATCGGCAATAAAAATATTTTTTTAAATACATCTTCTCAGGCAAGAGAAATAAAAGAAAAATTAAAGTACTGGGACTACACCAAAGCAAAAAACTTTTGCACAGGAAAGAAGACCATCAAGAAAACAAAAAAGCAACCGATTGGATGGGAGAATATATTTGCAAATGATATAACTAAGTTAATATCCAAAATATATAAAGAAGTTATGCAAGTCAACACCAAAACCAAACAATCTGATTAAAAAAGGGCAGAGGACCCAAATAGATATTTTTTTTTTCCTGAGAAGACATACAGATGGCCAACATAACACCTGAAAAGATGCCCAATATCACTAGTCATCAGGGAAATACAAATCAAAACCACAATGAGATATCACCACACCTGTCAGAATGGCTAAAATCAAAAGTAAAAGAAATAACAAATGTTGGTAAAGATGTGGAGCAGTAAATTTCATTTATTCTTGGTGGAGATTCCTCAAAAAATTAAAAATATAATTGCCATAGAATCCAGTAATCTCACTACTGGCTATTAACCAGTGTCATGCACACACACACACACACACACACACACACACACACTAATTCAAAAAGATATATGCAGCCCTATGTTTATTGAAGCATTATGGAAACAACCTAAGTGTCCATGGCTGGATTAATGGATAAAGATATATCCACACACGATGAAATAATACTCAGCCATACACAAGGGAAATCTCACCATTTGTGGCAATGTGGTTAGATCATGAGAGTATCACCTAAGTGAAATAATTAGGACAGAGAAATATAAATATCTGTGATTTCACTTATGTGTGGAATATAAAAAACAAGACAAACAAACGAAACAAAACTCATAGATCTAGAGAACAGGTCAGTGGTTATCAGAAGGGAAGGGTTTTGAGGGCTGTGAAAAAGGTAAAGGGTCAATTATAATGGTGCCAAATGGTAATGATTTATTGTGGTGACACTTTGTATATAATGTATGCAAATATCAAATTATTGTGTTGTGCCCTTGAAACTAATATAAAGTTATATGTTAATTTTGCCTTGAAAAGGAAATAAATAAAAGAGTTTAAAAGTTCCTTGTTTCTTTTGCTGCTATTAGAAATTACCATGCAACTCAGGGGTGCCTGGGTGGCTCAGTCGGTTGAGCGTCCGACTCTGGCTCAGGTCATAATCTCACAGTTCATGCATTCAAGTCCCACGTCTGGCTCTGTGCTGTTAGCACAGAGCCTGGAGTCTGCTTCAGATTCTGTGTCTCCCTCCCTCTCTGCCCCTCCCCTGCTCATGCTCTGTCTCTCTTTGTCTCAAAAATAAATAAAAACATTAAAAAAAATAAATTAGAAATTACCATGCAACGCAAATGTGCTCTCTTACACTTCTGGAGTTCAGAAATCTTAAAGCAGTTTCACTGGGCTAATGCAAAGCTGTACTTGGATGTGAAAAATTTATATGGTATAGGTATAAAAGTATATTCAATTATTTTCTGCCACCTAGATTCTGGCTCTTCCTGTTATACTTCAAACTGTACTATTACTGGAAAAAAGTGTCAGTAAAGCGATGTCTGTTGCTTTCTCTAAGGAATATTTCTGAGACAGTCCTCAATGGAAATATTTTATCTTTATCTTTTTCAGTTGCTTCTAATTAAATCTTAGTGCTCATCCTTTTTCAGTTGAACATTTAACAACGATCTGAAATATTTACAAAGTCTGCCTTTTGAGGGGCACATAGATTGGTGTGTTTTATAGATAATATTCTAATTATTGCATGTTTGTGAGAGTTCCTTTGGTTTTAAAAGCAAATAAATATATAAAGGGGCATGTATGGATTACTTTTTTCAAATTTTTTTTAATGTTTATTTTTGAGAGAGAGAGAGAGAGAGAGAGAGCGAGCACAAGTGGGGGAGGGGCAGAGATAGAAGGAGACACAGAATCTGAAGCAGGCTCCAGGCTCTGTACTGATAGCATAGAGCCCGACGTGGGACTTGAACGCATGAACTGTGAGATCATGACCTGAGCCAAAGTCAGACGCTTAACCCACTGAGCCACCCAGGTGCCCCTGGACTACTTCTATTAGCATGTTAAAAAACAAAGATTAAGATCAATTTAGATTTGTCTACCAAGGTCCATAAGACAAGACAAGGCGTATACTTTTCCTTTTTACCTATATTCCATGATATTGAGAATAGTAGAGTTGCAGCTAAAATCATTAATATTGAAGCTGCAGGATCCTTGCTTAAGCTGCACTGTTTTATTTATGAAACAGATGATTGTTTCAAAAATCCTGTTTCAGAAGAGTAGTCTAACCCTGTTTACAGTGACTAGCACTCTGACTAGATAATTATAATTTATATTATAATTAAAATGTTCGGATTGGTTTTATTCTCTGCTAGATTGTAATGAAGCTTTACGGGTAGCTATAATTAACCTCCACTGATATTAATTATGCACATTTAGGGATCCTGAATTTGCTGATCATGCAGTTCTCTTAAAGACGCCTGCGGCAGCATGGAGTAAAGAGTATACACAGCAGGGTTTGCAGCCATGGTATATGCGGTGAGCGACCATGGATGGTGGCTGGAAGTGGCATGCGGAGGTTATTCAGTTCATGTTCATTTTAAATTATTTCATTTTCCCCGTTAGGTACATGAAAGCCATATGTGGTGTCACACAATTTCCTCCAAACGAGCTTAGGCTGCCAGTGGTTCAAGCTATCCAGCCACCTGTAAAAGGTGGACGACACTGTTCAATTTTCTATCAGCGATACTTACATCTTCTCCGAGGTTAGCCAAAGGGATCCTGCAAAATTCTGTTCCAGAACACAATGGGGACTAAATCTTTATACAGTGTCGTTACGTTTAAAATATCAGGGCAAATGACATCCACTGCTCATATCTCGTCCATTGCTCCCTTTGTTACATCCCCTCCTCAAGTGCTTTCTCTCTATGGTTCTAATAAAGTATCTAATTTTGTGTTTACTAACGTCAGGAACAGAACCACAACAGGAAGCATGGATGTACAGTTCAGCAGAACTACCACTTAAAATACAGGAGTATTATGTTTTAGAATTGGCATAAGAACGTAGATTACCCACTTTCTTTGGAACAAGGACACTTAAAAGTCTTTGGCTTGCTTCCCTTCCTTGTCCTCCGCCCTCCCTCTTCTAACATTTATTTCACTCCGCTCATTTAGTCACCATAAATGCGGTATAAACCACCACCTTCAGAAGTGGCACAGAGACCAGAAAACAGCTATGGGAGGTATGAGTATACAAACATAACTGTGAAAAATTCAATTTCTTTTAGAGCACTCTCAACCTTAATCCCAACCATCTCAGCACAATTTGAAATTTCATGGTTTTCAAAATTAGCAACTCCAATAGCCAGAGGGCATTAATTGGTGCCAGATAATGGGTATTTTCCTATTGTTATGGGTCAAAAACTCATATTTATTTCCCTGCGTCTTCCAGTTGGCAATATGGTATTCCTTCTACATTTCAGGGCCTGCATTTGTTTTCTTTCCTCAGGCTTTCTCAGTAGCTTAAAATCATTAATACTGAAGCTACATGATCCTTACTTAAGCTGCATCGTTTTATTTATGAAATAGATCATTGCTTCAAAAATCCTATTTCAGAATCCTAGTCCAACCTTACTTACAGTGACGACTAATCTGACTAGATAATTGACTAGATTAGTTTACTGACTAGATTACCTACTAACAGGCAGGTCTGAAACTACACAGGATTTTAGGTATTACACTGTTAATATGATAGCCTGCTGCAGTTTTACACACACACACACAACGCGCGCGCGCACACACACACACACACACACACTCATGCAGGTATACCCCACTTTTCAAAAGTGCACATTAGGACACATGTTTTTATGAAAGATCTACATTCATATGTGTTTTTGCTAACTAAAAAAAAAAAAAAGCAAAAAGGATTTTTTCACTTTTACAGGAAAGGGGTAAAAAGCAAAAATAGCATTCAGCATTTGTTTTGCCACAAACCATTATAGAGTCAGTACTCACCCCTAGCAGTGACAGTGCCCCTGCCCCCTCTCCCCCGCCTCCCCCCAGCCAAGCCCCTTTTGCAGGAATGACACGCAGCATCTCAGTATCCCAAGCCACCATAACGTTTCAACTGTGTGTGTGAACATCGACTTTATCTCATTTATTTTGTGTATCCTTAGCAAGATGTGCCCTACGTTTTCAGAAAAGCCTAAAAGAAGTTGTTTTGGGGGTCTGGAAATGTTTGAAAAAAAATTTATATGAATTAATGATAATTGTTTCTTCACTTAACCTATTTCAGCTTCCAGAAGTTTTCATACAAGCTCTACTCTCAGAAAGGACAATAATCCTGTATGTACATATGTATACACACATATATATGCATCTACACAATATGCATATATATGTATACATATATGTGCATATAAACATATATGTATTAATATATGATATGTATTTATATATGTACATAAATACAGAGTACATGTATGTCTATCTCTATAATAATCTGTGTATTATCATTCATACCAATATCTATCTATGTATATGAACAGAAACACTGTATTTCTGGATCAGAAAACAGACTTTTTATTTATTCACAGAGCAATCTGAGCAGCTCTGATTCCCCGTACCCCAATCCCCCACAGGGCAATGCAATGAGAGCAGAATGTCACTACATGCAGTGGTTGCACCAGAGCAGATGGAATTCTGAAACCTGGAGCTTGTGTAGGGCAGCTGGTACATCTGACCACTCTCCCTCTGCAGATAGAATAAAAAAGACCTTTGTTCTGGAATACAGACAAATCTTCTCTGCGGATTGATGGGGGCAGTAGAGAGAGGATCTCTAGATCTCTTTCTCTAGTCTGAAATGTAAAGAAATGATTCAGAATTTATTGTACTTAGAAGCTAAGCAAACGGATCCAGGAGAAAGGCTATTTTATTTTACATTCCCTTGGAGCAGTACAACGTCTAACTTCAAAGTCATGTTTACCATCTAATCCTCTTTAAATCCAATACCAGTGTTCTTTGTTCTGAAAGCTCTGACCGGGTGGACATATAAAATTATTCATGGAGCATTGTTTGCAAACACCAACATAGAGTGCTTCCATAGATATTTAGTAATCATGGGATCTAAAGTCCAAGAGATCACTCCCTTCTTCCTAACTAGTGCCCCTAAATTTATAGCATTCTCTTTCCTCCTATCATCCGGGATACCTAGGATAATTTTTTCAGTAATGTTAAATATTTTTAACCCATGGTTTTTATTACTGAAGAACAGTATTTGTGCATTACACAGCCTGCACAAGTTCTGATATGGAGATCCTTAAATGCTGGTCAAGGTGTTTAAAACCTATTCTCTCATTAAGGGAGGCCATCAATATTTTTCAGCAGGAGTCTGTCCATAGTGTCATGATGATTATTTCAGTAGTATTTCGTTTGAAATATAAATGTGGAGAAACGGGAGACTGGGAAAATACATTAGAAAATCTCTACAGCAATCCAGGTATAAGATGATGTATTCATGAACAAGAGCAGCAATGAAAGTAATGACAAGGAGGCATTTAAAGCAGGAGACATTCAAAGGAAAGAACTGATACCTGAATTTGGAAGTATGGGTATAGGGAAAATTTAAAATCACCACACATAAGTGGTCAGGAAAATGAAAGTGTCTTTGGTTATAATTAAAGACAAAAGAGAATGTGAGATCTGGTGGGAATAGAGAGCTTTTAGAAATTTTATGTTTGAAATGCTAGATTAGCCAAGTAGAAAGGCTTAATAGTGCAGAGTGTCACTACCAGAATACTGGGCTGTATTGATCATGGGTATGGCAAATACAATTATATTTATGTTATTTCCATTAGAACAGCTAGTTTACCCCTGGTCTTATCCACTTAATGAAGCTATTGTTTCTGGTGGAAACTTAGTCTCATGGACAAGCATGACGTGCTCTTTTTATGAAGTCTACACATTTCTAGCCGTGTCATTATTTTCAGGAACATTAACTGTCACAGGTGATATCAAAACCTTAGAACATTTTGTCCTCTGAGATCTTCGTAATATGTTGTGAGTGGATATCTCTTTCTGTCTAGAAACTAAGCTGCACACAATTCCATTTCACTTCATTAGGGATATTACATTATGGGTGTTTCCTACCTCTGTGACTTTGTTGTGTATTCAAGTGAAGGTGAATCAACAGAATTGTACTTCTAATGATTTCTCTTTTGCTGTGCAATATTAATGTATTTTATGAATGAATAGAAAATGTGCTTCTAATATTCATTAACGACCAATTGTTCTTTTTAAGTACTATTCCCAAAAATGTTTTCAGTAATCATTCTCTGTTTTTCTTTTCTGTAACACATGGGTCACAACATGATGACAACAAAGATCTTTCTAGATTTTACCTCCTTTTGATACTATTTCATGTGAATTATCAGCACTAGAACTTTTTAAAAGTTTTCAAATGATCTAAACTGATATAACTAATAAGTGGTTGTAATTCAAGAACAAAAATACACAAAACTAATTATCTAATTAGATATTATCTGATTTGTTTTGCAAAAATTAAAGCAATTTACTTAGGTCAACACATCAACCTATCGTTAGAACTCTCCTGGTACGTTAAGGTAAGCTGTGGTGCATATCTGCATGTTATGTCTATAGCTTTACGCAGGAACACAGCCCTTAATTTCTTGTCTAGCTGCTCTATTTTACTGAATAAACAAATGTAACAAAGATGAACACATAAGTGATATGTAGTAAATTTAATTTTTCAAAGAGAGTAATGCAACGGCTAAGCAGATAAAATAAACAAATTACCGTATTTTCAAACTACAGACCACTTATACAAGATAAAATGCATGTTACAAATGATTTAACCTGGGCATGCACATATTCTGCCATAAGTGGAAGGGGGTGAACACAATAACTCCATGTATCCAGATAAAATCACTCATATACCTCTGTCTTAATGATCCACTTTTGTGGCTTTTTTTGGTAGATTTAAATATGCAGTTGGAAAAAAATTCTCTCAGGATAACACCCATTTAGTATGGCTTGTATTGAGATGAAAATATGCAACCATAAACTTCCATGGCTCAGATTTTGATAGATGCTAGTTTAAAGGAAAAGCATTTTAAAGGACATAGTCTTGATGTTGGAAATCGGCAAAGAAAGAGAACTGTGTCATAATGATGTGTAAACTCATAGAATTAGTGCACGATCAGACCAACCTATATCCTTGAGATACAAAAAAGTGCTTGATTAAATTAAGGTATATTTTTAAGGAATCTTTTACCATATATTTCAATCATGTGCTCTTTCTCTACAAATGATAAACTGAATAAGCTAGGAGAGAATTAAATATCAATATACAAGTAGGAATACTTCCCACTTTTGAAGTGGTTTATTTGGGGAAATGACTTTAGGGGACTAATATGAAGAATGCCAGGGAAGCAACCTTATGATAAGTCATTTGTTTTTCTGTAATCTTCCTTATTGTTTATCTTGTTAAGAAACTTGTTGAGCGATTCTGCCGGATCTTCTGGCACCTGACAGAAGCATCATCAGTCACTGCACAAGCTTTGGCCTACAAACTCTTTTACGGGATTCAGGAGGGACATGGATTTAAATTTTAAACTGGTTTCTGTCAGTGTGACAAATGAACACCAGAAAATTGTAGGACAATGGTAGAATGTTGAAATGCATGCCAGAAGTAATGGGCCAATCTTCAAGTGGAATCGACAAAAATAGCCTTAAAGCATCTCCAGGTTATATCATTACTATCATTCTATGTCTAAGGCATAAGGACAGCCTATTACTGAAGCTTTCAACTCCGCATTATTTACAGAGGTAACGTAATTTACCACCCAGAGTAATTAAACCCTTTAGAACGAAAAACTCTGTTTATAAAGCATTAAATCCTTAGCATCAATTTTTTTGAAGTGTCAAATAGACCTATCAAAGTCTGAAGATAATGACATCTAAAATTTTCTCCCAGTTTATTTTTCCCAAGTTCATTTGCTTTATTGCTTTAGTAGTCACACGTAATGATGACACTCCGAAGTGTGTTATCTTAATCAGATTTGAAAAATATGTTTTTGCCAAAAAGAACTAGAAAAGTTTACTGTATTTGATGAAGTGCATTTTAATAAATGTAGGGACTCATAACAAAAATAACGGACGCAGTGACTAGGATGTTATCAGACAGAGCACAGTGAGGCCTGCCTCAGGATTTAGATTCTATACTTAGAAGTCAAAACTAGAAAAATGCTGGGCTTCTAAGTCTTCTGATTCCCCACAGCTTTCTTTGTATCCTTGTGAAGCAGCTTAGCTGTTCTCAAGAAATGAATTCAACTCAAAAGTGGTTCAATGTTGATATGTTCATACAAGGAACTCCAGGATGCTGCTGGAAATATTTCACATGGAATCTTAATAAGATATTTATTTTATAAGATTTCTAAATGAAATGCTTGTCAGAATTATTGTTACACAGTTGTGAAGAAGAAATATGAAAACGCCTATTCATAAATGTGGTTTAAACATTAATATAATTAAAGACTCATCAAATATTTGCCTCCACCTGAATCTTGAGAGTTTGGTAAAAACAGATTCTAATTTGTTTTAATGTTTATTTATTTTTGAGAGAGAGAGAGAGTATGAGCAGGGGAGAGGCAGAGAGAGAAAGAGACACAGAATCTGAGGCAGGTTCCATGCTCCAAGCTATCAGCACAGAGCCCAATGCAGGACTCGAACCCACAAACCATGAGATCATGACCTAAGCTGAAGTTGGACACTTAACCGACTGAGCCACCCAGGCATCCCTCTAATTGCTTTAAGTAAAGAAAAAATGTATGCCATTTCATTTTAAAACGTTGAGGTCATTTTTATGAATTGTTCATCATATGGTAAATTGCATTCATTTAAAATTATTAACATTAAGAGTTTAATTTTATAATGAGGTATCTTTTCATTTTATAGACAATAAGGGATAAAATATAATGGAGACAAAAGTGTATTCACTTTTATTAACGTTTTTAGCCATTAGAGTAATGAATACAGTAAATAAAAGTATGTATTTAAATTGTGATGGCACAATTTAATACTCTGCTGAAAATGCAAGGTTGTTTATGTTCTTTTTCATTCTTTTTTAATATTTCTTTGTTTTTGAGAGAAAAAGAGACAGAGTGTGAGTGGAGGAGGGGCAGAGGAAGAGGGTGACCCAGACCAAAACAGGCTTCAGGCTCTGAGCTGTCAGCACAGAGCCTAATGCAGGGCCTGAACCCACGAAATGCGAGATCATGACCTGAGCTCAAGTCAGATGCCTAACCAACCAACTGAGCCACCCAGGCACCCCATGTTTTCTTGTTTATTATATAAAACTGTATTTCTTATCTGAATTTTTCCTACCATAGAAAGTGTGCTTAATAAAAGAATACACTATCAAGTATTTGATACCACATGCTGCTTTCATATATATATGTGTATATATATATATATGTGTGTGTGTGTGTGTGTATATATATATATTCTATAAATATGACAACATAGTATAGTAAGTGTCAAGTTGCTAAAGGATTTTATCATTATATTGATATCATTGATATTCCTGAACATGCCAAAATGAAAACTACTATAAGAAATAGTAAAGTAAATACTAATTTTAGCAATGTCACACATTTCTAGTTCATTCAAATCTGTATGACCCACAGATCAACCTGATCCTCTGGGGGCTTGAGGGAACACCTTCCCTTTTTAATAATCATGGTAGCTTTAGAATATATTTATGTAGTAATGCTAAAATATCATAAGGGCTATAAATATATCACTAATCAATTTCATACAGAAATAATGATAATGGCAAATAGCCAAGGTGAACCCTATTCTAAGAATTGCACATGCTACAGAAGATTGTGTTAGCAGAGCTGTGAACTAAATACTGAACTAAATACATTTGAAATATGTTGTTTAAGTTTTCCTTAGAGGATGTGGACATACGAAAATGTGAAATATAAACACATGAAAGAATAAGGGAAAAGGTTTGGGCAATGAGCAAAGTCAAACATTATGGAAAGTGGAATATAAAAGAAAGGAAGGTAATATAGCATGACTGTAAAAATTTCACCAGATATATAGGCTCAAGTAAAACAAACAAATGAAGGTAATAAAGTGAAATGAAATGTGCTTTAATTTTCTTTCAACATCTCAGAGTTCTGAGCAGAATTACAGCACCTACCCTGTAAACTTGTTTAGCAAATATTCATTAAAATGAAATATAATGATGATGGTTGCCAAAAGTGAATAAAATTGCTCTTCTTTCTAACTGTTGTGGAGCTGATTATTTTGGAAGAGTCAGGACCTAAAGCCAAAATTTCTCTTGACAATCATACAGAAGCAAAATTGTCTTTGGCAATCCTAATCTAAAAACCAAGGTAGAAATCACTTAAACTCAAATTACCCTTCAAAGTTCTTTAGAAAGTTGCCATGTTGAAGACCTACACTCCTTTTTTTCTCGTATGCTTGGCTATAACTCACCAAAGTTTTCCTCTAGCATTTGAAAGAAATAACTCTTTTGTTTTGTAACAGCTGAAGCAGTTGACTTACACTGGGGGGCTCTATATTAAATTTAAAAGCTCCCTTAAATATCTAGAATCACATTCAGCATTAGGAGAGATCTATCTAATTCTGGGCCAGGGGGTTCTGAACCTAAGGGAACAGGTAAATCTAATTATTTCAAGCTCACTGTTGGGTATAAGTTCAGTAAGCAGATTGATAATAAGAATTGCCCAGGCTATTTAATCTGTTATTTCTATCTTTGAAAAAATCCCACTTTGTTTTGTCTTTTTTTTGTAAGTCCCAATATGGATGATCAAGAATATTAAATATAGTCAAGTTGAATACATATATAATGTAATTCTACCATATAAATCTTATTGCATTTTGTCATTAGAATACCTTTCCTTTATTAAGCTTAGGGAAGTTATTTTATTGTTTTTATATCTACAGAAATATGGATATGTCTTTCCTCTCTAAATTGACCCTAATGATTGCTTTGAATAAGACTGAAAGTGAGTTGCTCATGTCTGTATCTGGTATTCTAATTAATCCCAACAAAATAAAGTGCTGGAAAAGATAAGGACTTTTTCAGGTGGATTATGGTTTTAGTTAGATGAGTAGAGATGTGTAAAAATAATTTCAGTCTCATTTGGGACAATGCAATGTACGTTATTTTCAAGATGCCAGGTGGATTTGTATGGACTGAGGCAAAATATTTCTTATACTAAATCATTGATTATAATTCTTGCTCTTTTATGCAACAGAATTCTGTTGTCATTTACAAGAGAATTTTCTACCTTCTTTGTACTACGAAGTATTAAAAATTCATCATTTACAAACCTAAGATATTTTATGTCTCATTTTATGCAAAATAAGATGTATAAGAGATATATATGTGAAATCTCACTACATTTCAGTTAAAGACTACAGAAAAAATGATGAATAGTAGAGAGACAAACGGCAGCTTTGAAACATTTTAAATGTTGGAACCAGTTTTTCTCCAGCATTTCACAGATTATGATCTGATAATATTGAAGGGTTGGCTTAGGGACCAGGACACAGGTCCTGCTTTGCTTTTTCTTCTAGTAAGACTCAAGCAATGCTGGTATGGAGGGGCTCTGGGGTTGTGTTGAAGAGCAAGGGCTTGGTACTGAAGAGATAAGTGGAGACTACTTGGAACAGAGGGTTCAGCATGAACTGAGCACTGGTGGGTGAGAAGAAGGAAAATATCAGAAGAGCTGGTGAGAAAGCATTCTGGTCGGAGGAACCAGGGCAGGAGAAGTTAGCCTCTGTGAAGAACACAAAAAGTTAGTTGTTAAAAAATCGCAACGAAGAGGGTAATGGAAAGAGAGGTTGAAAACATACACAGAGTTTTGAAAGTTCTAGTCCTAGTAAGTAGTTTAGATTTCATTTTAAAGACTAATCTGGGTGCCTTGTGGCTCAGTAAGTTGAGGATCTGACTTCCCCTCAGGTCGTGACCTCGCAGTTCTTAAGTTTGAGCCCTGCATAGGGCTCTGGGCTGACAGCTCAGAGCCTGGAGCCTGCTTCAGATTCTGTGTCTCCCTCTCCTTCTGCTCCTCCCACCCACACTCTCTCTCTCTCTCTCTCACAAAAATAAACAAACATAAAAAAATTAAAAAAAAATAAAGACTAATTCACTGTGGAGTCTCTTTATTTATAAATTGAGGATAATGCTATTATATTGCATAATGATGTTATGTTAATAGCTAATAATCACACGATATGATGTTTAAAAGTGTGTTTATGGGCACCTGGGTGGCTCAGTCGGTTGAGCTTTGGACTCTTGGTTTCAGCTCAGGTCATGATCTCACAGTTACGAGATTGAGTCCTGGCTCCAGCTGGGCATTCACATCATGTGGAACCTGCTTGGAATTCTCTCTCTCTCTCTCTCTCTCTCTCTCTCTCTCTCTCTCCCCCCCCCCTCCCTGCTCAAGTTCCCTTTCTTTCTGTCTCTCTCAAATCAACTTAAAAAAAAGTGTGTTTAGTATTAAAATTTCTTTTGATATAGATATTATTGTCATCCCCATTTTATGGATGAAGATATTGAGGCAGAGAAAATTAAATTATATAAGTCATACACTTTGGACATGCATGCACTTCTTAAATGTCAGAATCAAAATGTGTAGTGAAGACATCTACTTCTAGCAGTTGTGCTCTTAACTATAGACACACTAGACTCTTATCAAAACTAAATGAGATTATATATATGATGAAAGAATTTCACCACTCTCATCCTTTTTGTGTAGTGTGCTCTAAAATTTAGACTTTTCCTGTCAATTCTTAAATATTTGGAACCCTTGACAATAATCTTTCATAGTCCTGTTTCAAAAACTATAAACTCTTGTTTCATTTTCTCAGCCTCTATTACCGCTAATTCCTCATAGCTGTACCCATGGTTACCTTCCCCCAATTTTAACATCTCACCCCTTTTCTCTCATTTTAACATAAATAAAATAATAAAATAAAATAAAGTAAAATAAAATAAAATAAAATAAAGTAACAAAAAATAAAATAAAATAGGAAATGTGAAATAACCTCAGCTTCCTATCTATTATGGTTAAAATTGTGTCTCTCACCTCCTATTGGGTGCCACTTCATAGTCTAAGGATGTTTAAATAATTCCTATGACTAGATTTTCTGACCAGTTGATTAATGCTCTTAACATTCAACACATTTTCTTACAGAAAGGTAGATTACTAGAGTTTCCAGAAAGTTAAAAATATATATATCAAAAATACATATATACCAAATGACTGTGACAATGGAGTAAAACATTGTGTATCATATGACAAATATTAAGAATGTACCTATATCCTTCAAATATTTGAAGGAATTATGTGTAGAGTTAAGCATTATTTAAAAAATAAAAAAAATTGAGCCAAAATTTTTAAATCAAGTCAGAATGCAATTGTTTAAAAGTTTTTTCCTTTAGATCTAGTTCTAGGATGTAATCTTCTTGGCAATAGAGACTGGAATTTTTCTTTTCTTTCTTGTTTCAGTTGTCCCCTTTAAGGTCTTTATTTCATTATTATGAGCTTTAGTGGTTCAGAAGTATCTTTTTTTTTTTTTTTTGTAATATGAAATGATTTTCCCCTCTGGTGACAATGTTAGAGAAAAGTGATTTGGGATTATTCTCAATACAGACACTAGAGTTCTTTCAGTCAAACAGTTTGAATTTAGATGTAAAGAAAATGTAGATTGCAAGAGTAGATGAGCCATCCTATTCAAAACAGGCATGACTAGATAGTGGTTAACCAAATATACACCTGAAAATGATTTGAAGGTTACAGAAATCCAAGAAACTATAATGCAAAAATTCTCCCAAGATCATCATTGTGGTCAACTCAATTGATGATCGTCAGGCCTTTGGTTTTTATTGAAACACGCCAGAAAATGAACAACATGGACAATTCTGTGATGTTGAATTCCAATCTCGTTACTCATTCCATATTTGCTTCCAACTAGCATACATTACAGAAAGTTAGCTTTGATACTTTGTTTATATTGTCCTAATCCAAACAAGGATTCCTGACTAAAATGAAACTACACTTTAGATCTATTCTACTGCTGAAGTCACAAATCCAAACATCCCAACTTCCTACAACCATCCTGACTTATCTGTGGTTTGTTAAGCCTTTTACTCCATTGAGACCCCTGAATCATTCCACTTGCAGAAAGCCTGCAGGCCTCTGCTTCTTTTCTTCCCAAGAGTGTGAAATCTCTGGCTTCTTTGTTTTTGGCCTCGCAAATAAAGGAATCACGGAGACTGCCATTTCCTATTTACAATGGTACAGAGGAGACTTAGTGGACTGTGAAGATCTATGTACTTCGCAACAGTTCTG
Source organism: Panthera tigris (assembly GCF_018350195.1). Taxonomy (NCBI): domain Eukaryota; kingdom Metazoa; phylum Chordata; class Mammalia; order Carnivora; family Felidae; genus Panthera; species Panthera tigris. The sequence continues at coordinate 178,768,045 of NC_056667.1, forward strand.
AGAGCCTGAGCATTAGAGGGGGGCAGGAGATTAATTCTTGTAAATGAAAGATAGGCAGGAATAATAGGCAGTTTCCAGCTTGAAGCTGTTAAGAGAATAGCCTTTCCTTTCTCTTCCTCTTTCTCTTCTTCTCTTCCCTCTGCCCTGCCACCTCCTTGTCTCTGTGTATATTTTCCTTTCTCACTGCACACACCCACCACTTTCCCCAACTGGCTATTGGAAGCAAAGGACCCTAAGATGTTGGATTTGCAAAAAGAAAGGAGCACCTGGGATTCCTGATTCACAATCAGGAGAAAATTACATGGGCCGGTAATATAAGATGATAAATACACTTTTTTTTCTTTCTTACATTGTACTCACTGAGTCCTATTGTATCTTTTTAAAGCTGATAAACCTTCTTTGGTCATATCACATAACTTTGAAATATAATAGTTTCATTGTTCATAGTTTCATTCTAACTGTGGTATAATTTCCATTGTGATTTATTATTTAACGAGAGTTACTTGACATAGCATATTTAGTTTTCAAATATATTAAAGCATATTTTATTATATATTTCTAGTTTAGTAGAATTATGGCTTGATAAAATGGTCTATGATACTGTTGTGATCTTAAGAAATTTTCTTTTTGTGCTTAAAATTAATATATATTGCTGCCTTGCTGGAAAAGCTCTGTATACCTATTTCTGTGTCAGCCTGTGATATAGTATGTGTAGAGCCCAAGGAATTTAACAAAAATCCCCTGCCCCTGGACAAGCAGAGCAAGACTAACTCCATTTTGTGCTACATCCACCATCTCATGTATAACCCCCAATGACCTCCTTATTGCTTAAGACACTCCCCCACCCTAGTCAAGCCGTTGAGCACACCCTTACTGGAAACCAGCTCATATAGGAATGCAGAACCCCTAACTGCCAAAGAATGTAAACCCCGCCTTTTGTCAGCCAAACTTGTGCACCAATTCTTAAACCCCGCCTTTTGCCTGCCAAACTTGTGCGCCAATTCTGACCAGAGTGATAGGCTAGTTCAAACAGTTACTATAGGGTAAATTGTAATTCAATTGGCCACCTGCATGTGGACTGACATGACTATGCAACTTCCTGTGTGTGTTACAATCTCATTGGCCACTGGCCCTATAAAACTGCTATGCCTCTTAACCTAGGGGTCCAAGTCCCTGCTCTGCTATGTCGGGGATACTTGGGCCCAAGCTCGAGGTTGCAAATAAACCCTTGTGCGTTTGCATCAGTATCGGCTTCTTGGTGGTCTCTCAGATTTGAAATCGGGGGCATTACAGTACGCAGTGGAAATAAATAAATAAAATATCTTAGTTGTTTACAAGAAAAGCTTATCTATATCTTCATGTTATACAAGTCAAATATTTTTCTGCTCACATCTTCTTCATTTTAGTAACCAAGCTATAGAAACAACCTCTGAAATACACCATTGCCAGTACTGTGATAGAAGATAGCAATGTTGGGTCCATGCAAAGGCTGTCAAATTTCATGCTTGAATATTGCCTATTGCATGTAGACTTAAGATTCTTTGAACAAAGCAAGTCGCATGGTCAAGACTGATGTCACTCTGTGTGTACGAATTCACCTATTACAAAGAAAGGTAGCAAATATTTGGGAAAAAGAGTATAATTTTATAGTAACACTAATAGACCATAGTCCTACAAGAAAAGCCTGTTGGTTATATTTTCTCTACCAAATTTTTTCTTCCTTTGGTCTATAGATTTCTTATGGAGATGTTGTACAACATACCTTATATTTGTGGTTTTGACAATACATTCTATTGATTCTGCCATTTTTAGTTACATTTTAAGGCTATATTTCTAGCCTTATTCCAGTTAATAATTGTTATATTCTCTAAGTAGAATTGTTCAGTTCATCAGCACAGAGACCTGTAAACTCTAGTGAAGATTTTGGCCATAGATTGTTTTGATATTAATTTGAAACTATATATTACTATCCAAGGCGGTTTTTTTTTTATTTTGATATTTACTTGATGTCTTAGTTCAGGCTACTATAACAAAAATAGCATAGACTGAGTAGCTTCACCAGCAACACTATATATCACAGTTGTGAAGGTTAAAAAGTCCAAATCAAGGCACCTGCAGATTCCATGTCCATTGAGGACCACTTCCTGGATTGAAGATGGTCTTCTCACTATATCCTCAGATGGCTGAGAAAAATCATCTTTCTGCTGTCTCTTTCTATAAGGAAACTATTAACCTCATGGCCTAATTATCTCCCAAAGGTCCCACTTCTAAAAACCATCATATCGGGGGTTAGACTTCAACATGAATTTTGGGGGGAAGACATTCCATCCATAGCTCTTGGTATTTACTTTTACATATTTTTAATTTTATTTAATTAATTTTACTGAATGACATTTAAAAACTAACGCCTTTTGTAAATAATATACAGCAGTATTATCTTAGTTAATCTGATACCTTTGGGGAGGCAATTATCCATGATGTGTCCATTCAATTCAGATTCTCTTCAAGGGTATTTGCACAGCAGTACAGTAGATAGTCTACAAAATTATGGTGTCTCCCTCTAAGTCAGAGGGTAGACTTATTTACATTCTAGAATAGTAAAGTCTCCCTCTTCACAGAGGCAGTTTGCTTATATACAGGGCAATAGATATAATATCTACTTGGGAGAAAGAGGTGGGCAGATGTGACAACAGCCCTTTATAAGATTAGGATTTTCCAATGCCTGGGGTTCATCAGCTGTGATAGAGATCCACTTGGGCCCACTCTGAAATAATCCCCAGTCTTCCCATAGGAGATAAGAATAATTTATACCAATATGGATTTGTAGTGCCAGTGTACAAGACTCACAGCCACACTGTTGCTTAGAAATTACTTGATCATTTGAGATGGAAGGTTTTTTTTTTTTTTTTTTTTGCATCTCGCATCCATGAAATACAGCTAGATCAACACAAAACCATCCTGCACACCTGGAAAACTGATTTGAGGATTGATATAACAATCTGACAACCTAAACCACAGAACTCAGCAGGTACGTGGAGTAGAGAGGTGAACTGAAGGAATGAGAAGCCGCAGAGGACAGGGAGCTGCTTTTGCTTGCAGAGAGAGGATGGAGATGGGGGGGGGGGGGGGGGGGGGGGGGAGGGGAGAGTTTGGGAAAAGCACCTCCCCAAAAGCACCTGGAGAGAAAGTAGAAAAGTGGAAACAGCTGCAGGGACTGAAATACAAAGGGAGAAAGGAGAGGGGTTAAATTCCATTAAGACTCTACTAACAGGGGTAGCACAGAGTCTGAAACTCTGCAGCTCAATACCTAGTGGTGCTCTGGTGAGAGGGGCAAATCCCAGGAGCAGATGGAGGTCCGGGGGTCCTCGAGCCACACGGGAAGAGATGATTCCCCTGCTGGGAGGACATATGGTAGAGGCTGTGTGGCCACCCCACAGGCAAAGGTCCCAGGAGACCCCAAAGAACAACCACATTTGCTGGTGCTGGAACAAGGTCATTAAGGGTGAAGCCTGGCACCAGATGTGTGCTGTGATTTTTCCATAATCCCTGAAACGGTGCTGCTACATGATCGCATGAACTTTTTCTGGAGTGGACTGGCACCCAGCCACAGTCTCTGGGCATTGACAGCAGTGTGGTCCCATGAATGCTCTTGGGTGCAGCTAGCACCCACCTATTGATCGGTGAGACCCTGCGCCACAAGGTCTGAGTGGGTCAAAGCCACAGTCCCTCAGAAGTGAGGGGTTGGGAAACAGCCGCATCTGATATAAAACTCAGGAGGGAGGTGCCACCTAGCAACCTGACAGCTTGATCACAGACAGTGTTAAAGCGGGGAGTGGACGCAAGCCAGAAACAAAGGACAGTTGTGCAACAGCTAATCAGGGAGAACAGAGTTCTGATACTAGAGAATGGGTTGCTGGGTGACGCCATTTTCACCCTTCCCAAGCATGCACATACACATACACACCTATAAGCACCACAACTATCCACACCAATAAGCTAAGCAGCACCATCTAGTGGGGAATGGAGCTGTTACACTAACCCCACCCAACTGGGCCAACCTTGCTCTTCAGAAATACCACAAGTCTCTCCACCTACTTAGTTTACAGACTATAAGTTGCTTCATAGTTTGACTTCTAGGAGAAAACTATGTAATTTGAATCACATTTTGGTTTGTTCCCTGGTCCATCTATTCAATTTTCTTTTTTTTTTTTTCATTTCTTTTCTTTTTCTTGATACAGAAAGAAAAAAAATTATTTTTATTTTCAATTTTTATTAAAAGTATTTTTATTTTTTTCTACTATATTTTTTACTTTTTTGTAAATTTCTCAAATTCTATTTTACTTCCATCATTTCATTGTATTCTATTTCATTATATTCATTTTTCAAATTTTCATTTTCCTTTTTTTCATTTTTTTTCTTTTTTCTTCCCCCTTTTTTCTCTAATCTGTCAAGCTCCTTTCAACAACCAGAACAAAACACACCTAGGATCCAGCATCATTTATTTCATTGTGTGTGTGTGTGTGTGTGTGTGTGTGTGTGTGTGTTTATGTCTTGTTTTTAATTTTTTTTACCTTATTAATTCCTTTTCTTCCTTCAAAATGACAAAATGAATGAATTCATCCCAAAAGAAAGAACAGGAAGAAACGACAGCCAGGTACTTGATCAACACAGATACAAGCAAGATGTCAGAAACAGAATTTAGAATCACAATAATAAGAATATTAGCTGGGGTCTAAATAGATTAGAATCCCTTTCTGTGGACATAAAAGAAGTAAAAGCTAGTCAGAATGAAATAAAAAATGTTGTAACTGAGCTGCAATCTCAACATGATGCCACAGTGGCAAGGATGGATGAGTCTGAGCAGTGAATCAGCGATACAGAGGACAAACTTATGGAGAACAATGAAGCAGAAAAAAAGAGAGATACTAAGGCAAAAGAGAACGATTTAAGAATTAGAGAAATCAGTGACTCATTAAAAAGGAACATCAAAATCATACGGATCCCAGGGATGAAGAGAGAGAAAAAGGGGTAGAAGGGTTAGGTGAGCAAATCATAGTGGAAAACTATCCTAACCTGGGGAAAGACACAGACATCAAAATCCAGGAAGCACAGAGGACTCCCATTAGATTCAACAAAAACCAACCATCAACAAGGCATATCATAGTCAAATTCACAAAATACTCAGGCAAGGAAAGAATGATGAAAGCAGTAAGGGGAAAAATGTCCTTAACCTACAAGGGAAGACAGATCAGGTTTGCAGCAGACCTATCCATAGAAACTTGGCAGGCCAGAAAGGAGTCACAGGATATATTCAATATGCTGAATCGGAAAAATATGCAGCCAAGAATTCTTTATCCAGCAAAGCCGTCATTCAAAATAGATGGAGAGATAAAAAGTTTCCCAGACAAAACTTAAAGGAGTTCATGACAACTAAACCAGCCCTGCAAGAAATTTTAAGGGGGACTCTCTAAGTGGAGAGAAGACAAAAAAAAAAAAAAAAAAAAAAAAAAAAAAGACCAAAAGCAACAAAGACTAGAAAGGACCAGAGAACACCACCAGAAACTCCAACTCTACAAGAAACATAATGGCAATAATTCAAATCTTTCAACTCACTCTAAACGTCAATGGATTAAATGCTCCAATCAAAAGATATAGGGTAACAGAATGGATAAGAAAACAAGATCCATCTATATGCTATTTATAAGAGACCCATTTTAGACTTAAAGACAACTTCATATTGAAAGTAAAGGGATGGAGAACCATCTATCATGCTAATGGTCGACAAAAGAAAGCCGGAGGAGCCATGCTTATATCAGACAATCTAGATTTTAAACTAAAGAATGTAGCAAGAGATGAAGAAGGGCATTATGTCATAATTAAGGGGTCTATCCACCAAGAAGACCTAACAATTGTAAACATTTATGCTTCAAATATGAGAGCACCCAAATATATAAATCAGTTAATCACAAACATAAAGAAACTCATTGATAATAATACCATATTATTAGTGGACTTCAATACCCCACTTACAACAATGGACAGATCATCTAAATAGAAAATCAACAAGGAAACAATGGCTTTGAGTGACACATTAGACCAGATGGACTTAATAGATACATTCAGAACATTTCATCCTAAAGCAGAAGAATATACATTCTTCTCCAGTGCACATGGAACATTCTCCAGAATATATCACATACTGTAACACAAACCAGCCCTAAACAAGTACATATAGATCAAGATCATACCTGAATATTTTCAGACCACAACTCTATGAAACTTGAAATCAACCACAAGAAAAAAAATGTGGAAAGATAACAAATTCTTGGAGACTAAAGAATATCCTACTAAAGAATTAACAGGCTAACCAAGAAGTTAAAGAGGAAATTAAAAGTACACAAAAGCCAATAAAATGATAACACCACAGCCCAGAACCTCTGGGATGCAACAAAGGTGGTCATAAGAGGGAAGTATATAGCAATCCAGGCCTTCCTAAAGAAGAAAGAAAGGTCTCAGATATGCAACCTAACATTACACATTAAAGATCTGGAAATAGAACAGCAAATAAAACCCAAAACCAGCAAAAAACAGGAAATAATAAAGATTAGAGAAAAAAATCAATGCTATCAAAACCAAAAAACAAAACAAAACAGTAGAACAGAACAGTGAAACCAGAAGCTGTTTCTTTGAAAGAATTAACAAAATTGATAAACCACTAGCCATTTTGATCAAAAAGAAAAAGGAAATGACCCAAATAAATAAAATCAAGAATGAAAGAGGGGAGATCACAACCAATGCACCAGAAATACAAACAACAATAAAAGAATATTATGAGCAATTATACACCAATAAAATGGGAAATTTAGAAGAAATGTATAAAATACCATATAAAATACCAAATCTGAAACAGGAAGAAAGAGATAATTTGAACAGACCCATAACCAGTAAGGAAATCGAATTAGTAATCAAAAATCTCCCAAAAAACTAGAGCCCAGGGCCAGATGGCTTTGCAGGGGAATTGTACCAAACATTTAAGGAAGAGTTAACACCTGTTTTCTTGAAGCTGTTCCAAACAATAGAAATGGAACCAAAACTTCCAAACTCTTTCTATGAAGCTAGCATTACCTTGATTCCAAAACTAGACAAAGACCCCACTAAAAAGGAGAATTATAGACCAATTTCCCTGATGAACATGGATGCAAAAATCTTCATTAAGATATTAACCAACTGGATCCAACAATACATTAAAAAAAATTATTCACCACAACCAAGGGGGATTTATACCTGGGATGCAGTCCTGGTTCAGTATCTGCAAAACAATCAATGTGATTCATCACGTCAATAAAAGAAAGGACAAGAACCACATAATCCTCTCAATAAATGCAGAGAAAGCATTTGATAAAACATAACATCCTTTCTTGGTAAAAACTCTCAAGAAAGTAGGGATAGAAGGATCATACCTCGAGATCATAAAAGCCATATATGAACCCACCACTAATATCATCCTCAATGGGGAAACACTGAGAACTTTCCCCCTAAGGTCAGGAACAAGACAGGGATGTCCACTCTTGCCACTGTTATTCAACACAGTATTGGAAGTCCTAGCCTCAGCAATCAGACAACACAAAGAAATAAAAGGCATCCAAATCGGCTAGGAGGAGATCAAACTTTCACTCTTCACAGATGACATGATACTCTATATGGAAAACCCAAAAGATTCCACCAAAAGACTGCTAGAACTGATCCATGAATTCAGCAAAGTTGCAGGATATAAAATCAATGCACAGAAATTGGTTTCATTCCCATACACAGTTAATGAAGTAACAGAAAGGGAAATCAAGGAATCAATCCCATTTACAATTACACAAAAAACTATAAAATACCTAGGAATAAATCTAACCAAAGAGGTAAAAAATGCATATACTGAAAACTATGGACAGCTAATGAAAGAAATTGAGGAAGAAAAAAAATGGAAAAATATCCCATGCTCCTGGATAGCAAGAACAAATATTGTTAAGATGTCTATACTGTCCAAGGCAATCTACATATTCAATGCAATACCTATTAAAATAACACCAGCATTCTTCACAGAGCTAGAACAAACAATCCTAGAATTTGTATGGAACCAGAAAAGACCCCAAATAGCCAAAGCAACCTTGAAAAAGAAAACCAAAGCAGGAGGCATCACAATCCTGGACTTCAAGCTGTATTACAAAGCTGTAATCACCAAGACAGTATGGTACTGGCACAAAAATAGACACTCAGATCAATGGAACAGAATAGAGAACCCAGAAAAGGACCCACAAACATATAGCCAACTAATATTTGACAAAGCAGGAAAGAATATCCAAGGGAATAAAGACAGTGTCAGTAAGTTTTGCTGGGAAAACTGGACAGCAACAGGAAGAAAAATGAACCTGGACCACTTTCTTACATCACACACAAAAATAAACTCAAAATTCTGAAAGACCTAAATGTAAGACAGGAAGACATCAAAATCCTCAAGGAGAAAGCAGGCAAAAACCTTTTTGACCTTGGCCGCAGTTACTTTTTACTCAACACGTCTCCAGAGGCAAGAGAAACAAAAGCACAAATGAACTATTGGGACCTCATCAAAATAAAAACCTTCTGCACAGCAAAGGAAACAATCAGCAAAACTAAAAGGCAACTGATGGAATGGGAGAAGATATTTGCAAGTGACATATCAGATAAAGTGTTAGTATCCAAGATCTATAAAGAACTTATCAAACTCAACACCCAAAATAATAATCCAGTGAAGAAATGGGTAAAAGACATGAATAGACACTTATCCAAAAAGACATGCAGTTGGCCAACTGACACATGAAAAAAAATGCTCAACATCACTCATCACCAGGGAAATACAAATCAAAACCACAATGAGATACGACCTCACACCTGTCAAAATGGCTAACATTAACAACTCAGCCAAAAACAAGTGTTGACAAGGATGCGGAGAAAGAGGATCTCCTTTGCACTGCTGGTGGAAATGCAAACTGGTGCAGCCACTCTGGAAAACAGTATGGAGGTTTCTCAAAAAAATTAAAATTAGAACTACCCTACAACCCAACAATTGCACTACCAGTTATTTATCCAAGGGATACAGATATGCTGGTTCGAAGGGACACATGTACCCCAATGTTTATAGCAGCACTATCAACAATAGCCAACGTATGGAAAGAGCCCAAATGTCCATCGATGGATGAATGGATAAAGAAGATGTGGTATATATACACAATGGAGTATTATTCGGCAATCAAACAGAATGAAATCTTGCCATTTGCAACTATGTGGATGGAACTTGAGGGCATTATGCTGTGTGAAGTTAGTCAGAGAAAGACAAATATCATATGACTTCACTCATATGAGGACTTTAAGATACAAAACAGATGGACATAAGGGAAGGAAAGCAAAAATAATATAAAAACAGGGAGGGGCACAAAACATAAGAGACTCTTATAGAGAACAAACAGAAGGTTACTGGAAGGGTTGTGGGAGGGGGGATGGGCTAAATGGGTAAGGGTCATTATGGAATCTACTCCTGAAATCATTGTTGCACTACATGGTAACTTGGATGTAGATTTTAAAAAAAAAAAGAAGAAAAGAGAAAAAAAGGAATTACTTGATCATTTTACAGTACATTGTCTTTTAATAGATTATTATAATGTGTTTAAAAGTACTATGATTATGGACATATTTCAATTCTTTCTTTTACTTCTATTTTCTTTTTTAATTTCATTTTTTTCTGTGTGTTTATTTGTTGAATTTAATTTTGTCTTTTCCCAATATCTACTGATTAAAATTTTCATTTTAAAGTCTTTTCATTCCTCTGATGGTTTGGATCGTCTAAAATCTTCTTTTTTTTTTTTTTTTTTTTTTTTTTTTTAGGGAGAAAGAGATAGTGCTTGCATGCCTGTGCAAGTGCATGATCAGGGGAAAGATTAAGAATCTTAAGCAGGCTCTACACCTAGCATGGAGCCCATTGCAGGGCTGATCTCACAACCCTGGGATCATGACCTGAGCCAAAATCAGTAGCCTGGCACTTAACTGACTGAGCTACCCAGCACCCCATTTCTGAATATTTTTAATGAATATTAAACATTAAGCAAATACAAACAGAATTTGTGTTTCATAGCAAAGTATAAATTGTTCAGTAACTCTATTATCTAGCTAATTTAGATAAAAAATATTAGCATGGTAAGATTAAAGATTTGTCAAATTTGTTGATCTTAACCAACTATGGCTCCATTGATTTTCTCTATTTCTACTTTTTAAAATTTCATTTATTCACATTCTAATTTTTATCATATATATATATATATATATATATATATATACACACACACATATATATGTATCTGCTTCTTTTGAGTTTATTTTTCTCTTCTTTTTCCAGCTTCTTCAGATGTTCAACAAGGTAATTCATTTGAGATCTTTCTTCTTTTTTTGTATCAGCAATGGAAACTGTAAATTTCTTTTTTTTTCTTTTAATTGGATTAATAAGTTTGTATTTTTTCTTTAAAATAAATCATTTAAATTTGTGCTTAAACTATTAGAATTATTGCTTACCTTCATTTTTTCTAAATCACTGCTGTCACTATATCAATATCCTTTGATATCTTCAACTGTTCTTACTTTCATTGCAAAATGAATATAAGTGAAATTTCATCTTGAGATTGATTTTTTATATTTTTTTCAAAGTTTATTTATTTATTTGGGCAGAGAGACAGGGAGAAAGAGAAAAACCCAAGCAAGCTCCATTCTGCCAGCACAGAGCACAGCAGGAAGTGAGGCTTGAACTCACAAAACTGCAAGATCATGACCTGAGCCAAAACCAAGAATTAGACACTTAACTGACTGAGCCACGCAGGTACCCCAAGACTGAACACTTACTACTTATTTAGAAAATCGTATTTTTACTTATTTTATTACACTGTAGTTTTTCTTTACATATAACTAAGATTTTTTCTTCTAAATATCCTCCCAATTTCTTCCTAGGGGATCTATAAACAATCGTGAAAATATCTGTTTCACCACACAATGAAATTTCAATTTTCCTGTATATCAAATGAAAATTTATTTTATTTCATCCATTTTAGATGTTGCATTTTTATTTGTATTTTTATTTTCTTTTTATTTTTTGGTATTCTTTATTTCTTTTTATTTTAGATGTTGGGTTTTTAAATTTTGATGTCTAATATCCAACATAAATTTATTCTGTCTCTTTACCTTTCCTTGAAACGTGATAAATATGTCAATTTGTCATAGAACAGAGTGATACATGATGCATATTTTCTACTAAATATATTTAGAATTATTATTGAATGTATCTAACTTTCTCTTGGTTGAGAAATATTGTTTGTTTTTGTAATATTTAAAATCTTACCTACAAGTTTCCCTATTCTGAAAAAAAAAACATTTCCTTTAATGTATGGAAGGTCTTTGATTTAAACCTGCATAGTCTTTACTTGAGAGTAATAACAGAGGAGTGAGTTTGAGATTTTGAAGGTGGATGTGTTAGTATTTTTTTAAGCATCTGGCAAATATCACATTTAACCTTTGATGTAAAAAATCCTAGAACCAATTTTCTTTTCTTTACATTTTTTTAAATGTTTATTTCTGAGGGAGGGAGGGAGGAAGAGAGAGAGAGAGAGAGAGAGAGAGAGAGAGAGAGACAGTGTGTGGATGGGGAGGAGCAGAGAGAAAGACAGACACAGAGTCTGAAGCAGGCTCCAGGCTCTGAGCTTGTCAGCACAGAGCCCAACATGGGGCTCAAACCCATGGACTGTGACATCATGACCTGAGCCAAAGTCGGACGCTCAACCGTCTGAGGCACCCAGGTGCCCCATTTTTCTCATTAGATGCCAAATGGAAAAAAAAAATCTTCCCTGGGATATATAGAACCAATGTTCTGTTATAATAAGAAAATGTTGTTTAGTCATTAATTTGCCTCTTGAATTATATTTCAATATCTTTTTTACTTGACTTATACATTACTTGTATTTAAACTATCATTTATGTGTGAAAGTATTTCCCCATACTAAATAAAAACAGCTTACAGATTTTAGGTGTCGATTCTATTTCTTCCATATTTCTACATTTTGGTCCTAATACTGTGCAACGGTTGGACAATACCATGTCGTAAGTTTTATGTATACATAATTTATTAGACGGCTAAATTCTGTATCTAATCATAGAAAATAACAACTATTTTAGAATTAGTGTTAAAACATGTAAATTCCCCCTTAAACCCTCTTTTTAATATCCCTAAAATTATGCTAATTTTAGAAATAGCTAACTTCTCCATAATATTTATAATATTTCCATATGTATTTAAAAAAAACATTTCCAGAGTTTTGAAATTATTTATTATCTTAGGGTTACATAATCAAGAACTCCTCTCTTTTCATTTAAATAATCTTAGTCTTCGGACTGAATAGAGTTCCATGGTTGGCAAAGTTCTTTTTGTCAATCTCAGGCAACTGCTTCTAGCATGCAATTTGTCATTTGAGAAAGAAGTGGAGCATGGCCCAGGTGTGAAGTGAACTGATGGAAAATTATGAATCAAGTTAGCAAGAAGGAGAATTCCAAGGTTGACTTGAAATATCAGGAAGACCTATGCTTCAGGAATCCTGAGCAGACTTATGGAAACAGTTCATGTAAGGCATTAATAAAAACGGTCCCAAAAATGACACAAAGTTATTATGCCAGTTTAAGGCTTGTAAAAGTAGGGCAGATATTGAGAAAACCTTCAAAGAGTAGAATTGATAGCAAAAAAGGAATGGTTTAGTCAGTCTTCTTCAAAACATATTGTCTTTCTTCTAACTGCAAAGCAATATGTTCTATCCTGAGGATAAAAATAATAAATAAAAAAAATAAGGTCCATATGCTTATAAACTTAGAATCAGTTAATGCCAAGATCAAGTCTATATTCTTTTATCTTGAGTATATACACTGGTCCCACTCCAACCCATACTCAACTCTACAGTCAGAGCGGAGAAACTTGAGATGGTCTAATGAGGTCTCAGGGAAGTCATAAATACATGCACTATAGCCGGAATTCACCAATCAAAAACATTAGGTATGGGATATGGTGTGGTTTGGGTTGCCTGCTTTAACTACATTGATTATTTTGATCAGAAAAGTCTTAAGTGTTATTTGAAAAATGTCGTATAATAAGTAACAGTATAAAGAGTAAAACCCAAGTCATCTTCCATTATATCTACCACTGATAGCTCTGTTTTATGTATATCTGTTCAAAATTATTCCATTCATATAATACAAATTTAGATATGCTGCTTGCTTTTACTACTGTGAATTACTTTTTAAAACTTTTTATTGTTATGACCTTTTACTTTTGATCAAATCTAAAATCTTAACAGGCTCCAAGTCCTTCTCTAGCCTCTTCAACTTGATTTTCCCTTTCCTAACCTGGACAACAGCCCAGACAAACTCCTCACAGTGACCCAGCATTGAGGTCGGTAGTAGATGTGCTTGATATATTCTTGCAACACCCCAACTTTTACTAACCTAACACCTTCTTATTATGTGTATTTCATCTTAATTTTCATTTTCCTTGACTTCCTTAATCTCACAGACAAGTTGCACTGTGTAATTCTCTCTAATAATTAATACACTTGATATAACTTATTTTAGGGTCTTCGTTCTCACTAACTTCTTAAATACATTGTCGTATATTGTATGTTTATTGTTTACTGATATACTTTCACTCGGTAAATGCTGACTGAAGCAATACCCTTTTTATAAACTGTTAATTACAAATTTTAGATATATTTCTATATTAAGATATGCCCACATATTTTTTTTAATGTTTATTTATTTTTGGACAGAAAGAGACAGAGCATGAATGGGGGAGGGGCAGAGAGCGAGGGAGACACAGAATCCGAAGCAGGCTCCAGGCTCTGAGCCATCAGCCCAGAGCCTGATATGGGGCTCAAACTCACGAACCGTGAGATCGTGACCTGAGCCGAAGTCGGACGCTCAACCGACTGAGCCACCCAGGCGCCCCCACATATTTTTAATAATAATATATTTAACTAAATGAATTAGCTGTATTTTATTTAGTTTCTCCTCGAACATTGGTAATTACCACCTTGATAGAATTTTAAACAAAGTTTTAAAATATATATATGAGCAATTTATACAAATTCCCTATTTATTAATTTATTTACTAAAACATATGTATTAGAGGTAGAATTTTTGGGTAAAGTTCATGCACTTTTTCTTATTTTGATATGCATACACATAAAAATATATTGCCAAATGAGCTCAAGACTAGCAAAAAATACACCAAGTTACTTTTATATTAGCAGTATATAAAGGACAATGACCATAAGAAATAGCATCTGAAGGCTATTTTGTGAGTCTTACACCATCCTGCTCTTTTACTTTATTATGAAACAGCAGTTTTATATATTATTAGCTTCATTTTGAGTTAAAATTTAACCCTTTGTTCACAAACATTCAAGGATACCTGTTTATAATAATGACAATAATGATATCAATAAAGACAGTAATAATAAGTAGCAACAATAGTATTAGAAGCAGAAGGAGCAGGAGTGACAGAAGTATCACCAGTAACATAAAACTCTTTCTGAATGTAAATAAGTATATCATTAGTTATTGCAAGCTCTTGGCAATCAGTGCTATTCTAGTGCAGCAGGAACCTTAAGGATTATTAAAGACCAAAATGGGTTGCTGAACATCTACTGAAATACAAGCAAAGAGTAATTAAATTATTTTATCAGAAAAGTATATGCAAAAGAAAATAGAAAGTCTCTATTAACTTCTCAATAATATTTGTGCTTAAATCTTTGGCCATATTCTACTGCACTCCAAACACATGTATTACTCATTATAGCAATTACAATGACCAAAATTTTCTCTTAACGATTATGATCTTCCTTTACTCTTCTTCAGTGTGCCTAAGTTATGACAATCACCAAATAAATAGCAGTTACAGTGCTTTACAAATGGGAACTTCTTTTCAAGTTAAAAATTTATTACTAGATTATTTCAATTTTATTTTTCTTGTATGGTCAATATTTCTCTTTGCAATATTTGTAAGACGTTTTTAAAATGTAAATAATTGCAATGAAGTAAAATGACAATTATGTTTTAATGTATGATTTTGTAGAGAAATCAAATATTTCAGTGATGCAAATAAAATGAGGCATATGTGGGAAAATTAATATATATGCAAAGTCGTATATACACACATTTATGTGTAAAACACATAAATTTGTTCAATATCTATGAAACAGAATTCAGAGTAGGTTATGAAATTTAAAAAAAGTAAGTAGGACCTATTAGTGGAGCATGGAGTCCTGAATAATTCAGACTGATCTAGTAGAATTTCTGTTTGGGCATGCTTATACATCTTATACTATAACAAAACTTTTAATACTGCAATCAATCAATTATTCAGTATTTCCCTCTTCCATAAATGTTTAGCATTTATATTTTCTGTTAAATACATATTAAAAAAATAATAAACACATGATCTTATTATATTGTTGTATACATTTTTAAAACTTTGAAGTTCTCTGAAGAAGCAAAGTGCTGAGGCTTATTTCATTTTGATTCTTGTTATAGATGCTTTATACCATGATATTGACTTTGGTTGTGAGCTGTTCTCCTGGTAGAATTGATTTATGATACACTCCGTTGCTATCCAGACAGTTTCCAGTGAAGTGACAAAGAAGTTCTGCTTCCATACCCATCTAATCAATGGAAAGTAAAGCAAGACCAGACAAAACAAAACCCTTTATACAAGGTGACTGGATACTAAATGTCATGTAGTGTGTGTGCTAGGTGTGAAAATAAATAGTGGACATATATACCTTGTTAATTGCCATTGTTATGTGCTTCCTAAAAGACCAACTGGTACAGAGACTATAAAAACTGTTGCTGCATCAAATGGTTTTTTAAAAAAAACAAATGTCCATAAATGTTAGGTGAAATTTAACTCTTCTGCTTATAATATTTCCTTTTTTTTCTTTGTGAGGACATATATATTCAAACATTTAAAGTATAAATAGCAATTGACTAAATGAGAAAGTATATATTCAGGTAGGAAAATGGCTGAGATAACACTACTTCTTTCAAATTGAAGATCATGACACTTATTCTACATTATCTTCACAGTCGAACATACTAAATATTGCTGTGCATTGGTTAGAGCATAAAACCTTTGCGGAGAGGGAAAACAGATGACAAGTAGTGAAGGGAAGATACAGTGAGAGCAGATTTTAGTGAGTCTTGTATGCCATGATGGCCCCTAAGGACGATTTAATTAAGTAAGAAGAAAATTAAATGCTCTACTTGTATTTTGTTTTATAAATATGTTTGTGTGCAGTGTATACAATGAAAGGGACTGGAAAGAGGAAGTACTGAGGAAGACTATTGCTGTGGTACAAAGAATATTAGGAAAGTCTCTGGGAGAGACAATATAATAGAGAATGAAGGAGAGGGAACAGATTTTGTGGTGTTTTGAATATAATTTTTGCAACCTGGTTACTGATAGAACATGGAGAGGGGAGGGTGGGTGATGGGTATTGAGGAGGGCACCTTTTGGGATGAGCACTGGGTGTTGTATGGAAACCAACTTGACAATAAATTTCATATATTGAAAAAAATTGTTTAAAAAGAACATGGAGAGTAAAATACAGAAATGAGTGGAGAACGTTTCTAAGATTTCTAGTCCAAGTAAATAAGTAGATAGAAACACCATTGATTAATCTATGGAATGAAAACAGAAAAACATTCGGAAAAAGGATGCAGGACTTAAGATGCATTCAATCACAGGTTTCTTGATTTCTAAATGAGTGCAGGTTATCTCTGTAAAAATTACAAATAAATTCTCAGAATGGCACTATGCCCCATAGGGTATAATCTGGTGTCATAGCACCAGATTGATGATCTTAGACCTTGTCTATTATGGCAGCAATTACCCTGACAGTGATAGACTTACATTTGGGGAGTAGATTTGCCTTCTCTGTCTATAACACTTCTGCCAGTACTGTCACTCACAGGTTTATAGACTATTGTGATGCTTACCAAGGTATTCCATAAAACACTTCCTACCAGGAAAGTTATGGCAAGGTAAATGTGGCAGTATACTCATCTGTGTGGAATTTTCTGGTCTTCTCACACATTCCATCAACCAGAACTATCCTACTTGGGAGAGCTCCATAGTGACTTTCAGAGGGCTCAGTTAAGGGAATAGATGGCCAATATGAACATGTTGTATTGGGAAGTTGGCTTATAAGATGAGGCATTTTTCTAAAATCAGCAACCAACATATGAGGCAGTCTCCCCCATAGCCAGAAATATAAATCCTGAAACCAAGAGTAGAGATAGGAGTGGTTTCTCTTTTTACTACACCTAATAATCTGAAGGATGTTTGTTTCTGTTCCTATAACTTGTTCCCATAGTATCCAAGGGAAGTCTGCTTCCTTCAGAGAACCTACCAATGATTCCAATGAATTGGAAATTAAAATTGCCCCCCATCATTTGGCATTTCTCATTCAGATTAAATAACAAATCAATATGGAACCTGCAATGTTCATTTTTCTCCTGATTACTCGTGAAAATTATGTTGTTGATACCTAGCACAGAACAGGAGGACTGACTGGAAATCAGAATGAATTCAGCATAATTCTTCTTAGAACTATCTTTCCTTAAAACTTTGGTCAGTGGAAAGCTGATTTCTAACAAAAAAAAAAAAATAGGCAGCAGTAGCTTATATTGTACAGGAATAACACTTTGAGTTATTTCCCCAGGTCAAGAATTCAATTTATCTGTGATGTAGAAGAGGGTAAAATATATATGGAATGATTAGTGCCTATCATTATTTAGACACATAAAGGTGTCTATTTTTACTAACTTATACTTCATGGGCTAGCTAGCAAGTCCAGGACAATAGCAGCTATATATTTTATATTATGTATTTTTTTCCTCCACATTCCCACCACTTTATATGAAGAATGTCAGTGGATACAAATTGATAGCACCCATGATGATACATTTACTAGCAGATGATTATGCTTTGTGTATGCCTGAGACAGAGACACAAACTTTTACCCAAATAAAGGATAAGAGTGAAAAACTTAGGGGGCAAAGTGATGAACTTTGCCAGATCTTCCATTTGTGGTTCTAAATCTGCTCTTTCTCCTCCTTCTCCTGCCCTCTTCCCTGGGAAGTCAGCTCATTGGCTTCTAGTTCCATACAGCCAATGCAGAGTCCTTGCCAGAAATCATAGGGAGGAATTATATTGATATAAATATATTTATTCCAGTATATTTGTCCCTGGGGGCTATTCAGTCTGTCATATCCCTTGGATGAAAGTCACTACTTCATTTAAGGCAACTTTCTTTACTTACCTCTCACTTTCCAGGTTCTGTGGGCCACTTGATCCCCAGGTCTCTTCATTCCTGAGAGTTGCTCTGTTTTCAGGTGAATAAAAGCACCTCTGCTGCTACTTATTGTGGATTCCTGCATTATTCTTTGTGGTTTTAGCCATCCTTACACCTTGTACATATTCTTATTGTAAAAAATACACAATGAAATTTCTTAATTTGAGTGTGCCATACATTTCCTTTTAGGACCATGAAGTTGATGTGAGAGCTTTCTAAGACAAGCCACATAGGAAGCCATGAAAGTGCTACAGGAAAAATTAGAAATTTTGACGTGACCATTGCAGGCCAATGTCATAAATCTTCCACGTTACTTGTTGAGAGGCAACTGCTGTAAGCAAGAATAATTGACCAAATCAGAATTGCTGGTAGAGGCAGGGAAAGTTGCTTTGAAATAATTTGGGATATCAAAGGCTGCAGATCTCATAGATCACCAATGAGATACAAGTCATAAAAATGAATAGAAGTCAGGACCGGCAAAAGCTCAAGAAAACATGAAGGTCTTATTTTTAAGTCCTTTGTTAAAGCCACAATAAAACACAAAGAATTTTTACAAGACCTTTATATATTTTAAAAATTACCTGATATTTCTAGATAAACTAATAAAAAGCTAATGAAGCAGAGTGTAGCCTTGAAAGAACAACATAAAGAATGAACACACCTTTGGATTCTGTGTCTCTCTCTCTCTCTCTCTCTCTCTCTCTCTCTCTCTCTCCCTCTCTCTCTCTGCCTCTCCCCCTTTTGCACACTGTCTCTCTCTCTCTCTCTCTCTCAAAAATAAACATTAATTTTTTTAAATACACACACATACACACACCATTAGAAAAAGGCAAATAATAAAAGATGGCAGAAAATCAAATAATTTGCAAAGGAAATGATAAAATTATGAAATAATTTTTAAGTGTAAATAACTCCAGTAAAGATAAATGATAGTCTGGGTATCTATTAAAAATACTACTACATCATGGGGCATCAGGGTGGCTCAGTCAGTTGAGCATCCAACTCTTGATTGTGACTCAGGTGATGATCCCAGGATCATGGGATCAAACCCCACATTGGGCTCCACACTGAGCAGGGAGCTGCTTGTTATTCTCTCTCTCATTCTCCCTCTTCCTCTGCCCCTCTCCCCTGCTTGTGTGTGCTCTCTCTCTCTACATTAGATAGATAGATAGATAGATAGATAGATAGATAGATAGATAGATAGGAGATAGGTATACTAAATCAGGTTGACATCATACTTCTGGAGGGCAGTATTCCTTATTAGCAGTTGCTACATTGACAAGATACTTAAGGAAAGGTCATGGGAGGCAAGAATATTTTATCTAGGCAAGTTTTCCTTTGAGTAAAAGAACAAAGACAAATCTTTGAGTTTAGAACATTAGAACTTGAGTTGAGAAGTCTAGATAGATTACCCACAAATACTCTAGGGAACAAATTTCATTCAAACAATTGATGATTGGGAAAATGCGTAAAATGTCTGAGGTGAACGCTGAGAACATTTAACTGTAACATTAAGAGTAAAACAAAGGAAGGGTAAGTGGTTCATAATCATAGAATGTAATTGGTAAAAATAAGGAAAAAATCACAAAAATGGGGAAAAGATAAGAAAAAGTAGAAGTGGATTGAGCTCCTTAATGTTCTCATGTGTAATAGCTGGGAATTAAGCGCTGACAAATCAATTAGTTGAAATTATTTTAAAAACACAGAGGTAAAGATTAGAAATGATAATATTGATGGCAATGATAGAAGGGTTAGGATAAAGGTATTACAAAATGGCATACATATAAAGATGGCTATTAGAAGAAATAGAAGAATGTTTCCTTAAACATAAAAACCAGCATAAAAAAAGAAAAAGTATTTTAAGATATATACACACAAATGGTTAATATACCATAAAATATCACAGGAATAAAATCAAGCATATCTAGCACATGATTAGGGCAAATAGGCTTAACTCTCTAACAGAAAAAAAAACAAAACTTACAAGCATAATTTTCTTTAGAAATTATTTTTTCATATTATATCATAAAATGGACATTTTATCACATCATTACATATTATTCTACAAAACTACTTCCTAAGGCTGTAATAATATGCCTGCCTTATTTAAATAAGTCCAATTTCTTGCTATTTTATATTGTTTCCAACTTACTATCCTATATGATGCTTAAAATAACTCAGTTACCTATATGAAACTAAACATGGATTTGTGAAAACTTAGCATAAAGTCTTATCAGTGAGATTTATGTGCCAAAATTATACATATTTAAGGAGTCTCATGTATTTAATCAAATTGAAAAATATGTATAATAAAAATTTTCAATCTTAATGACAACATAGAAGAATTCTCAATTCCTTATAGCTTTGAAAATGTGAACACTGAAGTTGTTTAATCTTTGACAATATAAATAAAACGCATGTTATTCATGCTTTAATTTTTTAATTTAATAGCAATGTTGAATATGTTTCAATGTTTGCCCATTTGTCAAAATCTAACTTAAGACCAAAGTTCACTTAAAAATATTTATTTTTAAAATTTTTATATCCAAGGAATCAACAAATCTTAAAAGATTTGCTCTAAACATTTGTATTATTTGTCTTTTTTTGAAATTACATGAAATTCACACAAATAGGAATTTAATTAAAATGCTAACTCATTGCTTAAAATAATTCATCTCTTAAAACTCTTACTCAGACTACAATTTTTTAAATGCATTTGATCACTCTTTGAGTAGACAACGTTTTTTATGGTTAAAAAATTTCTTCACTAGAAAAAAAAATCAATTCTGCATTTGACAACCTTTTTTTCTCTCTCTGCTGTTGGGAGAAGTATTATTTATTGTGGAAATCAAACAGTAAGAATAGTAAAATTCCATTTTTGTTTATTTCAAAATCAAGCAGACAATACTTCTAAGCATTACTTGGATATTTTGATGTTTCCTGTATTCCTCCTACTTCTTCCAGCTGCCAAAGTCATCATGTCAGATATATGCCCTCAGAGCAGCAGCGTTGCTTTGGAGAAAAAGGAAGGGTTACATTTTATAACACAAGGTGCTGGTTAATCAATCCTTTTTTTGTTTGTTTCTCTAAATGAGCCACACACATAAATGGCTTTTTATACTTGATCTTAGCCAAAAGGCCGAGAAGCAATAAATGGCTTTTTATAATTTGTATAACTGTTTTCATAAAAATATTTACAAGTGTTAAGTTCTATTTTTTGAAGTACTTTACTACATTAAAATTTATTTTTAATGTTTATTTTCGAGAGAGAGACAGAGACAGAGACAGTGCGAGTGGGGGAGGGACAAAGAGAGGGGGACACAGGCTCTCTCTTCAAAACAGGCTCCAAGCTCTGAGCTGCCAGCACAGAGCCCAACGCTGGGTCTGAACTCACAAACCATGAGATCACGACCTGAGCCGAAGTTGGATGCTTAACAGACTGAGACACCCAGGCACCCCTACTGCATTTTTAACTTCTTTTATTTTCATTTATTTTGACAGAGAGATAGAGCAAGTGGGGGAGGGACAGAGAGGGAGGGAGAATGCCAAGCAGGCTCTGGGCCATCAACACAGAGTGGATGCAGGGCTCAAACTCACAAACAGGAGATCATGAGCTGAGTTGAGGTTAAGAGTTGGACACGTAACCTGCTGAGCCATCCAGGCACTCCTGAAATACTTTACTACATTTTAATTTATGCTTATAGGTATATTATCCAACATTGTCTGGCTCTTATGTAAAAGAAAAACATATTATGTACATCTTTATAATGTCCAATTGTTTAACAACCTAGCACTATATTCACGGAAGAAGAATAAAAAAAAATAATATTGATGTAAAATAACTACCTGATTTTCAAATATATCAGTTTTTGCTTTTAAGTTAAACATTAAAAAAGAGAACATATAAATTGAACTATTACCTCAAAAATGTATTACAGTGCAACATATTTGATTAGTGGAAATGCCAACAGGAACTTGAATTAGTTCCCTATTTTTTACATCTTGTTTTAGAAAAAAGTTTTATCAATGTTATGAGGTTTATTCTATCTCATTTTTTTTCCTGCCACTTTTGGTATTGTTCAATATTTTGGGTGATTCTATTTTGTCTCACTTTATTGACTTAGTAGCTCACTCTATCTATCTATCTATCTATCTATCTATCTATCTATCTATCTGGAGGTTGCTCCAGTATTCAAAGATTCACGTTATTAACCTAAACTGGTCACATTACTTCACATATTATTCCTATATCTGTGCATTATGAGAAGCTGATAGCGGTATGTCTTACATCTCCCCTTTTCCAGTCTTTGTGCCACTGTTCTCATACATTTTACTTCTATATATGTCATAAACCCTAAAATGCATTATTGCTATTTGTCCACTGGTCCTAGTTTAAAGTGTCAATCAATAAGAAAACACATTTATTTAATCAAATTTATTTAATTCTATTTAATCAAGCATTTACTATTTCCAGTGTTGACTATTCACTTTTATAGACCCAAATATCTCATTAGCATCATTTCCTTCTCCCTGACGGACTTCAACATTTTTGTAGTGCTAATCTGCTAACAATAGATTCTCTCCCCTTTTTTTCAAAATTTTTTTAACGTTTATTTATTTTTGAGACAGAGAGAGACAGAGCATGAACAGGGGAGGAGCAGAGAGAGAGGGAGACACAGAATCTGAAACAGGCTCCAGGCTCTGAGCTGTCAGCACAGAGCCCGACGCGGGGCTCGAACTCACGGACCATGAGATCATGACCTGAGCCGAAGTCAGACACTTAACCGACCAAGCCAACCAGGCGCCCCAATTCTCTCTACTTTTAATGCCAAAAAAACTAAGTCTATATTTTGTCTTATGTAAAAGACATTTTCTCTTGGTATAGAATCCTAATTTACTGTCTGATACTTTCTGCAAATTAATACATTTTTTTTCCTTTTCAGTACTTTGAAGATATAAGCTTACTCAATGAATAACTATGTTAAAAAACTATGTGATATGTTTATACTGTGGAATAACTAAACATTCAGTTGGAGTATTTTGGCCTAGGTTTTATAATACCCATGGTTTTGTATTGGAGGAAAGAGACAAAAACATAGAAACGTAAAAGGAAAGGCTATAAAGGCAGGTAGGGATACATGTAAAAAAGGAAAGGTGGAGAAGGTGATGTAATGATGAGGGACCCATTCAGGTAGAATGTTCAGAAAATATTTCTCTAAGTAGGTGAGTGTAAGCAATTCAGCTGGAACATACCAGACAGCAAAAAAATATAAACCTAAACCTTGGAGTGAATGAATGCTTGAATTATTCCAGTTAATTTTCACAAGTCTGTTATACCTACAAATAGTAAGTTAAACTAAAAAATAAAGTTTGATTCATATGGCAAAACGGTGAAGGAAGTGTATCAAGCATGCTAGTGTTCATTTGTGTTTTTATATGTTAACAAAAGTCCAATTTTAAAAGGTGAAATATTATATTTTTCTGTTCTATCTTAAGTTTTAACTGTACAGATTGTGAAGTCACAAATTCAACAGATATTTCTTATTACAAAGTATTTGATTAATCATATCCTCTTATTACAAATGATTATAAATCACTCTTCTTTAAAATTTGTAATTTAGAAGCTTCTGGGAAGATGGCGGCATAGGAGGACACTGGGCTCACTGCAAGTCCTGCTGATCACTTAGATTCCACCTACACCTGCCTAATAACCCAGAAAACCGCCAGAAGACTAGCAGAATGGAGTCGCCGGAGCCAAGCACAGACGAGAGGCCCACGGAAGAGGGTAGGAAGGGCAGAGAGGCGATGAGCACTGCACAGACTGGCGGGAGGGAGCTGGGACAGAGGGGCAGCCCTCCGGCAAAGCAGAGCCCCAAGTCTGGCTTGCAAAAGCTGAGGGGCTGGACGGAGTGTGTTCTGATAAGAAGCAGGACTTAACATCTGGAAGGTTATAAGTTAACACCTCTGATGGGAGAGCAGGAAGGCTGGAGGACAACGGGAGGGAGAGTTGTTGAGCCCCGGACAACAGAGCTCAGCTTGGCAGGGAACAAAGGCACTCGCCAGCGCCATCTTCCTTGCCCATCCCCCAGCCAAAATCCCAAAGGGAACCAGTTCCTGCCAGGGAACTTGCTTGCACTACGCAAACACCCAAAGCTGTGCTTCTGTTGATCCACCCCTCCAGCGGGTCTGACTCCCTCCCAGTGCCACAGGGCCCCTCCCGAAGCGGATCTCTGAAGGAAAAGCAAGCTGAGCCTGCCGCTCCCACCCCTGTGCACCTTGCCGATCCACCCCAGCTAATAAGCCAGATCCCCGCACCACAAGCCTGGCAGTGTGCAAGTAGCCCAGACGGGCCACGCCACCCCACAGTGAATCCTGCCCCAAGAGAGGGGAAGAGAAGGCACACACCAGTCTGACTGTGGCCCCAGCGGTGGGCTGGGGGCAGACATCAGGTCTGACTGAGACCCCGCCCACCAACACAAGTTATTCAAGACAGCACAGGGGAAGTGCCCTGCAGTTTAGCACCACTCCAGGTGGTGCGGAAATCCAAATGGTGGTTCCTCATCCAAAATGATGAAACGGAAGAATTCCCCTCAAAAAAACCTCCAGGAAATAACGACAGCTAATGAACTGATCAAAAACGATTTAAACAATATAACAGAAAGTGAATTTAGAATAATAGTCATAAAATTAATCGCTGGGCTTGAAAACAGTATAAAGGACAGCAGAGAATCTCTTGCTACAGAGATCAAGGGACTAAGGAACAGCCAGGAGGAGCTAAAAAATGTTATTAACGAGCTGCAAAATAAAATAGAGATGACCACAGCTCGGATTGAAGAGGCAGAGGAGAGAATAGGTGAACTAGAAGATAAAATTATGGAACAAGAAGAAGCTGAGAAAAAGAGAGAGAAAAAAATCCAGGAGTATGAGGGGAAAATTAGAGAACTAAGTGATGCACTAAAGAGAAATAATCTATGTATAATTGGTATTCCAGAGGAGGAAGAGAGAGGGAAAGGTGCTGAAGGGGTACTTGAAAAATAATAGCTGAGAACTTCCCTAATCTGGGGA
Organism: Panthera tigris; assembly: GCF_018350195.1. Taxonomy (NCBI): domain Eukaryota; kingdom Metazoa; phylum Chordata; class Mammalia; order Carnivora; family Felidae; genus Panthera; species Panthera tigris. The sequence goes on from NC_056667.1 coordinate 178,793,565, forward strand.
AGGAAAAAGGCATTGAAATCCAAGAAGCACAGAGGACTCCCTTCAGACGTAACTTGAATCGATCTTCTGCACGACATATCATAGTGAAAACGGAAAATACAAGGATAAAGAGAAAATTCTGAAAGCAGATAGAGATAAATGTGCTCTAACATAAAAAGGGAGACCTATAAGACTCGTGACTGATCTCTCTACTGAAACGTGGCAGGCCAGAAAGGAATGGCAGGAGATCTTCAATGTGATGAACAGAAAAAAATATGCAGCCGAGAATCCTTTATCCAGCAAGTCTGTCATTTAGAATAGAAGGAGAGATAAAGGTCTTCCCAAACAAACAAAAACTGAAGGAATTTGTCACCACTAAACCAGCCCTACAAGAGATCCTAAGGGGGATCCTGTGAGACAAAGTACCAGAGACATCTCTACAAGCATGAAACCTACGGACATCACAATGACTCTAAACCCTTATCTTTCTATAATAACACTGAGTGTAAATGGACGAAATGTGCCAACCAAAAGACATAGGGTATCAGAATGGATAAAAAAAAACAAGACCCATCTATTTGCTGTCTACAAGAGACTCATTTTAGACCTGAGGACACCTTCAGATTGAAAGTGAGGGGATGGAGAACTATTTATTATGTTACTGGAAGTCAAAAGAATGCTGGAGTAGCCACACTTATATCAGACAAACTAGACTTTAAATTAAAGACTGTAACAAGAGATAAAGAAGGGCATTATATAATATTTACAGGGTCTATCCATCAAGAAAAACTAACAATTATAAATGTCTATGCACCGAATACGGGAGCCCCCGAATATATAAAACGATTACTCACAAACATAAGCAACCTTATTGACAACGATGTGGTAATTGCAGGGGACTTTAATACCCCACTTACAGAAATGGATAGATCATCTAGACACATGGTCAATAAAGAAACAAGGGCCCTGAATGATACATTGGATCAGATGGACTTGACAGATATATTTAGAACTCTGCATCCCAAAGCAACAGAATATACTTTCTTCTCGAGTGCACGTGGAACATTCTCCAAGATAGATCACATACTGATCACAAAACAGCCCTTCATAAGTATACAAGAATTGAGATCATACCATGCATACTTTTGGACCACAATGCGATGAAGCTTGAAATCAACCACAGGAAAAAGTCTGGAAACCTCCAAAAGCATGGAGGTTAAAGAACACCATCCATTAGGAATCAAAGTAATACTGGCTTCATAGAATGAGTCTGGAAGTTTTCCTTCCCTTTCTATTTCTTGGAATAGCTTGAGAAGGATAGGTGTTATCTCTGCTTTAAACGTCTGGTAGAACTCCCCTGGGAACCCATCTGGTCCTGGACTCTTATTTGTTGGGAGATTTTTGATAACCGATTCCATTTCTTCGCTGGTTATGGGTCTGTTCAAGCCTTCTATTTCCTCCTGATTGAGTTTTGGAAGAGTGTGGGTGTTAAGGAATTTGTCCATTTCTTCCAGGTTGTCCAATTTGTTGGCATATAATTTTTCATAATATTCCCTGATAATTGTTTGTATCTCTGAGGGACTGGTTGTGATAATTCCATTTTCATTCATGATTTTATCTATGTTAGTCATCTCCCCTAACCCTAAACCAGAGACCCAGCAAAAAAGGAGAACTACAGGCCAATATCCCTCATGAATATGGATGCAAAAATCCTCAATAAGATACTAGCAAATCGAATTCAACAGATTATAAAAAGAATTATTCACCATGATCAAGTGGGATTCATTCCTGGGATGCAGGGCTGGTTCAACATTCGCAAATCAATCAACGTGATACATCACATTAACAAAAGAAAAGAGAAGAACCATATGATCCTGTCAATCGATGTAGAAAAGGCCTTTGACAAAATTCAGCACCCTTTCTTAATAAAAACCCTTGAGAAAGTCGGGATAGAAGGAACATACTTAAACATCATAAAAGCCATTTATGATAAGCCCACAGCTAACATCATCCTCAATGGGGAAAAACTGAGAGCTTTTTCCCTGAGATCAGGAACACGACAGGGATGCCCACTCTCACCGCTGTTGTTTAACATAGTGTTGGAAGTACTAGCATCAGCAATCAGACAACAAAAGGAAATCAAAGGCATCAAAATTGGCAAAGATGAAGTCAAGCTTTCACTTTTTGCAGATGACATGATATTATACATGGAAAATCAGATAGACTCCACCAAAAGTCTGCTAGAACTGATACATGAATTCAGCAAAGTTGCAGGATACAAAATCAATGTACAGAAGTCACTTGCATTCTTACACACTAATAATGAAGCAACAGAAAGACAAATAAAGAAACTGATCCCATTCACAATTGCACCAAGAAGCATAAAATACCTAGGAATAAACCTAACCAAAGATGTAAAAGATCTGTATGCTGAAAACTATAGAAAGTTTATGAAGGAAATTGAAGAAGATATAAAGAAATGGAAAAACATTCTGTGCTCATGGGTTGGAAGAATAAATATTGTTAAAATGTCAATACTAGCCAAAGCTATCTACACATTCAATGAATCCCAATCAAAATGGCACCAGCATTCTTCTTGAAATTAGAACAAGCAATCCTAACATTCATATGGAACCACAAAAGGCCCTGAATAGCCAAAGTAATTTTGAAGAAGACCAAAGCAGGAGGCATCACAATCCCAGACTTTAGCCTCTACTACAAAGCTGTCATCATCAAGACAGCATGGTATTGGCACAAAAACAGACACATAGACCAATGGAATAGAATAGAAACCCCAGAACTAGACCCACACAGTATGGCCAACTAATCTTTGACAAAGCAGGAAAGAACATCCAATGGAAAAAAGACAGTCTCTTTAACAAATGGTGCTGGGAGAACTGGACAGCAACATGCAGAAGAATGAAACTAGACCACTTTCCTACACCATTCACAAAAATAAACTCAAAATGGATAAAGGACCTGAATGTGAGACAGGAAACCATCAAAACACTAGAGGAGAAAGCAGGAAAAGAACTCTCTGACCTCAGCCGCAGCAATTTCTTACTCGACACATCCCCAAAGGCAAGGGAATTAAAAGCAAAAGTGAATTACTGGGACCTTATGAAGATAAAAAGTTTCTGCACAGCAAAGGAAACAATCAACACAACTAAAAGGCAACCAACGGAATGGGAAAAGATATTTGCAAATGACATATCGGACAAAGGGCTAGTATCCAAAATCTACAAAGAGCTCACCAAACTCCACACCCAAAAATCAAATAATCCAGTGAAAAAATGGGCAGAAAACATGAATAGACACTTTTCTAAAGAAGACATCCAGATGGCCAAGAGGCACATGAAAAGATGCTCAACTTCGCTCCTCATCAGGGAAAAACAAATCAAAACCACACTCAGATATCACCTCACGCCAGTCAGAGTGGCCAAAGGAACAAATAAGGAGACTATAGATGCTGGAGATGATGTGGAGAAACGGGAACCCTCTTGCACTGTTGGTGGGAATGCAAACTGGTGCAGCCACTCTGGAAAACAGTGTGGAGGTTCCTCAAAAAATTAAAAATAGACCTACCCTATGACCCAGCAGTAGCACTGCTAGGAATTTACCCAAGGGATACAGGAGTACTGATGCATAGGGGCCCTTATACCCCAATGTTTATAGCAGCACACTGAACAATAGCCAAATTGTGGAAAAAGCCTAGGTGTCCATCAACTAATGAATGGATAGAGAAATTGTGGTTTATATACACAATGGAGTACTACATGGCAATGAGAAAGAATGAAATATGGCCTTTTGTAGCAACGTGGATGGAACTGGAGAGTGATGCTAAGTGAAATAAGCCATACAGAGAAAGACAGATACCATATATTTTGACTCTTATGTGTATCCTGAGAAACTTAACAGGAATCCAAGGGGGAGGGGAAGGAAAAAAAAAAGAGGTTAGAGTGGGAGAGAGCCAAAGCATAAGAGACTCTTAAAAACTGAGAACAAACTGAGGCTTGATGGGGGTTGGAGCGAGGGAAGGGTAGGTGATGGGCATTGAAGAGGGCATCTTTTGGGATAAGCACTGGGTGTTGTATGGAAACCAATTTGACAATAAATTTCATATATTAAAAAAATAAAAAAATTAAAATTAAAATAAAAAAATAAAATTTGTAATTTAAAAAAAGATTTATTTTCTCCTTAACTTTTTAAATAACTACATGAATAAAACAAATTACATTTTGATTTAAGAATCATTATTAATTATTAGTAAGAATGTTATGCTGATACTGGCCTACCTATATAATGAGGCCCTGGATGTGATTAGATACCTTACTGGAATCTAGTAAGAGTAAACTGGTGGTGAATCAATCTATGACAAAAAAGGCAAGAATATACTATGGAGAAAAGACACTATCTTTTGGATAATGGTGTTTGGAAAACTGGACAACTAAATGCAAAAGAATGAAACTAGAGCACTTTCTTATACTATACACAAAAATAAACTCAAATAGATTAAATACATGAATGAGAAATGAAACCATAAAACTTCTAGAAAAAACAGAGGCATCAGCCCTAGCAACGTATTTATGGATATGTCTCTTGGGCAAGGAAAACAAAAGCAAAAGTAAAGTTTCTGGACTACACCAAAATGAAAAGCTTTTATACATCAAAGGAAACCATCAACAAACAAAAGGCAAGGTACTAAGTGGTAAGGGGTTAATATGCAAAATACATCAATAATTCATACATGTCAACACCCACAAAAAATTAATCCCATCGTAAATGGGCAGAGGACTTGAATAGTTTTTTTAAAGACTACATACAGATGATTAACAAATACATCAAAAGATGTTTAACATCACTAACCATCAGAGAAATGCAAATCAAAATCCAATGGAAAAAAATGAGGTATCACTTCACACCTGTCAAAACGGCTAGTATCAAAAAGACATGAAATAAAAAGTGGTGGTGAGGAGGTGGAAAAAAGAGAACCCTTGTACATTGATAGTGGGAATGTAAATTGGTGCAACAACTGTGGAAAACAGTATGAAGAATCCTCAAAAAATTAAAAAAAGAATTACCATATGATCCAGTATCTTCACTACTGTGTATTACCCAAAGAAAACAAAAGCTAATCAGAAAAGATATACATACACACCCCTATGTTTATTGCAGGATTATTTGCAATAGACAAGTTATGGAAGCAGCCCAAATGCCCATCCATAAATAAATGGATAAAGAAAATGTCACACACATGTATACACACACACACACACACACACACACACACACACACACACACACACGTACACAACGGATTGGGAATATTACTCAGCCACAAAAAAGAATGAGATCACCATTTGTGACAACAGAGATGGACCTAGACGGGATTATGTAAAGTGAAATACATCAATCAGAGAAAAACAAATAACATGAATTCACTTATACGTGGAATCAAAAAACAAAGCAAACAAAACAGAAACAGACTCATAAATACAGAGAAAAAAATGGTGGTTGCTAGAGGGTAAGAGGATGGCAAAATAGGTGAGGGAGATTAAAAGGGGGTTACATGAGGGAGATTACATTTATAAAATAAGCAAGTCATGGAAATAAAAAGCACAGCAAAGGGAATATAGTCAATAATATTGTAATAACATTGTATGATGACAGATTATAACTATATTTATCATGACTAATGTTAGGTGATGTATAGAACTGTCAAATCACTATGTTGTGTACCTGAAACTAATATAACATTGTATGCCAACCAGACTTGAATATTTTTTTAAAAAATGCCAACTGAAACATACACCAAAACTTCTTTTTACACCCTTATTTTAATCTGTATTTAGAAAACAAAAAGAAGAATATTTCTCTCCAGGAGTAAGGCTGTGTATAATCATTTTTTTAAATTTCTATTATTCTTTTGGCAAAAAATAATAATCAACATGGTCAAATTATGCATAAACTTTCATAACCATGATAACTTTTTAGAATTTCAGCCTTTATATCAGGTAGGAGACTGAAAAACTACTAATGATATGGCACCTTTAAAGAGAATGAAACGACATAGCCCTCCAGAAAATAATATTCATTCAAATTCAACAATTAAATATATACATATATATATAGATACAAAGTATACACATATTTATATATTGGTTAGTGTATGTATGCGTATGGGTGTATATCTGGTTATTATATGTGTATACATAGATTTATAAATATATGCATGTGTATATACACATATATATGCAATTTTACTGCTCAATTTATGATTTCTTTTCCCAATGTATATAAATAAGCTGTAGAATGTCAAATATAAGCAAATTTTTAAGTTAGAATGGATCCAGAGTCATATCAACAAAATCAGTAGACTGGTAAAAGTTCAACTTAAAATATACTCTTTGGGAAAAGGACAAAAGTATATATTGAATTCTCCAAGTCTAGGTATGCCACACGTAATGAACCAGACTCTCTAGCATGCCTTCTGGAAAGAAAGAAAGCATTGTAACCCAGGTGTTCTTTTTGTTATGGTCAACTGTGTTAGTTTTCTATTGCTATGTATAATGTATTATCTCTTCTTTCCATAGAAGAGAAGTCCAAACATAGGCTAGTTAGGTCCTCTGTTCAGCATTCCATCAGGTTGAAATCTAAGTGTTATTCGGGCTTATGATCTCATCTGAGGCAAAACAGTATGCTAGTATATAACAAAGTAATTACCTTCTATTTCTTTGTCTAGGTAGAACACATTTAAAATACAAACATTTATAAGCTAAGGCCGGACTACTTCCAGATGAATAATACTCATCAAGAATTATAACTAGCTTTTAACTAACTGGGGAATTAAACATAATGGTAATGGTTACCTAGAATATTATGTGAGGGAGTCTAACTATCCCCCAAATTAGAAACATACAGATTTTTTAAAAAGTTTTGTTTGATTATCTAATTTTGAATAATATATAAAAAGTTAAAAAGAGACATTAGGATTTTTTTTCCTCCCAAGTATTCAGGAAAAATTAATAAGATAATAGGTTCTATGTTGATATTGGTACCAAAGACATCTTATTTTAACTTATTATGTAATCATGCATGCTTATTTAAAAAAACACACGTTAATTAAACAATAACAAAAATAGGAAAGGCAAGAAAAACATTGTACAATATAAATATGAAAAATAGCCTATATAATTAAAATGTAAATATAAGCTGTGCCAAGTTTATGTCTAACGTATGTTTGTAGACAATGAAAATCTTTATGTCATTTAAATATGTTTAGAGCATAATTCTAGGAAATTAAATAAAATTATATTCACACGTTTATAAACTATACATTTTGCAGAAAAGTTGCAATAAGCTAAAAAACCATAGTGGTATAAAACATTTGTTGACCAGTTTTATGAGTTTCCTAGGGTAATAACAAATATACAGCAAACAATTATGCATAAATTTGCTGTATTTAAAAATTAACTGTCATTTGTAAATGCCCAGTGTTATTTATACTCTTGGTAGTGTGTGTGTGTGTGTGTGTGTGTGTGTGTGTCCGTGTGCGTGTGTGTGTATATCTTTCACACTATTAAGTTTTATTTATTTTAATCTGGAAAAATATAGCCAGATTTCCTATGTAAACTCTAAAATTAAAGTTGTTGCTTTTTTAATTAACATTTACTTGACAATATATATTTTTTTAAGTTTATTCATTTTTGAGGGAAAAAGGAGGGGGGTGTGGGTAGAGAGAGGCAGACAGAGGATCCTAAGTGGACTCTGAGCTGACAGCAGTGTGCCCAATGCAGGACCCAATGCAGTTCGTGCCCAATGCACGAACTATGAGATCATGACCTGTACCAATGTCAAAAGCTTAAATGACTGAGCCATCCAGGTGCTCCAACTTGGTTTAATATCTTAAGTTACCTCTTCATTATATTGCACTCTTCCTGTATACTAACTGCCATTTTTTTTCTTCATTGATATTCCATTATTATACAGCCAGCTTCTTTAATTCAGGTAAAATGATATTAAATTTGCTTATTCACATGACTTTATTTTTGTCATTTCAAGGTATTTTATTTTACTCTCTGTTATCTCCCTTTAGAGAACAAGTGGAATAGCTGTCTCCTGAATACTTTGGTTTTCTATAAAATGCCCAATCCTGAAAACTAACTTCTTTAAGCCTGTTTAAGCTATAATAGCAGCACTTTTTGACAGTTCTAGGTTAATGTAACCTTGGAGAGTTTGAGCAGAACAAGAGTTCAACTAGGAAGAAACTTTATTTCTTTTCTCTAATATTTGCTCCACTATAAGACCTAGCTAATTAAATTTACTTCATCTCTAATGAGACCATTCTGCTAACTCCCTCTCCTCAGCCAGCAATTTCTTTCTAGTATTAATCTGAAAACTTCATGTTTTTCCTCCCATTAAAGATACCTCAATGCAATATTTCTTATAAAAACAATAATTTATAGTAAGTATTTTCTTTCTAGAAACTAGGAATAGGCAGTACTAATAAATTTGTATAATTATGAAAATTAATTTTCCAGTTTGATTTAGGTAAGCTTTTAAGCAAATTATCTTATTTATATATTTAAGTATAAAGTTAATAAAAAGTATAATGAATTATATATATATGTGTGTGTGTGTGTGTGTGTGTGTGTGTCATACACACACACACACACACACACACACATACTTCTTTATCTCGGATTTTGAGGAGATTTTCTTTGAAGTCATTTTCTACAGTTAAATGCCACATAGGATAGTGAAAAAGGTTTAATTTGCAGCTCAAGATGCTAGTACAAAATTACAGAACTAATTACATTAATTTTGGTGCCTCCCAAAATATTGGAACATAGTAAGCAAACAAAAAATGTGTGTTTTGATAAAGGAAAGCAAGTAAAATAGACACTTGCAATTGGGTTCTCAATAGGAGTTCCAGGCATCCCCCCCTTCCCTGCAAGAACTTGAATTGGAAAATTGACCACCGTTCCAGACACCCAGGGTAGGGAAAAAGAGTCAAAGTCAATCCTGTTTCCATTTTCCTCCACGCTAACTGATTCAGAGGCTGACTGAAACAAGCCAGTTTCTCATGATAAGGAAACATGTACTATTTAAAGAGAAAGCAACAAGAAACAAAACGAACTCTCTTTCCTCTCTTGTACTTGAAGTGAGTGATGAGTATTGATATCCCTCCTGCTTTTTTAGTTGCCTTTCTATAACCACATAAGGAATTAGTGAAAGGCTGGAGCCAACACTAGATGACAGAACAGAGACAAGAAAGATTTTGGTTCCTGATAGCGCTGTTGATCTCTTGGACCAATACGGAATATCTGTTATTTGTAGCTAAAACGCCTTCTCTTTGAAAAGAAAGAGGATACAATAGAATTGGAAGAAGAAAAAAATATGGTGGAATGGTAACATTGAAACCAAATATAATCATAAAATCCAAGTATATAACAAAAATAACAAATGCAACACAACTTTAAATAACTTATTCGGATAAAGAAGTAGATCAGAACAGAGAGAGTGTAAAGAGAAATATCTTTGCTTTGCTTATTGGCCTAAAGAATCATTTATTATTTTAAAGTCAACCTTCCTTAGACTAAGAAGTATGTAGAGTTTTAGAATTATACTGAAGCCATTTTAATGGTTTATTTTGCTAAATTTTGTTTTTTTATGATGTTTATCTATTTTTGAGGAAGAAAGTGCAAGCAGGGGAGGGGCAGAGAAAGAGAGAGAGAGGGCGACCGAGGATCTTAAGTGGGCTCTGTGCCAGCAGCAGCGAGCCCGATGTAGGGCTTGAACTCACAAACCGCAAGATCATGATCTGAGCTGAAGTCAGATGCTCAGTGGACTGAGCCACCCAGGTGCTCCTATTTTGCTAAATTTCTTAATCATCATAATAAGCAATGCTTAAGTAGATATGCAATCTTGATAGTGGCAATAAATTATTATTAACATTAAAAATACTCATCAACTTTATAAAGTTTGTAATTTTGTTGGGTAGTATGGATTTCAAAAAAAAAAAAAATAGTGCCTATCAATAGTTATGGGGGAGTGCCTGGGTGGCTCAGTCAGTTAAGCATCTGACTCTTGAATTCAGGTCAGTTCATGATCCCAGGATCCTGGGATCAAGCCACAAGTCAGACTCTGTGCTGAACATGAAGCCTGCTTAAAATTCATTCTCTCTCTCTCCCCCTCTTTCTCTCTCTGTGTCTCCCCCTTTACCCCTTCCCTGTTTATGTTCTCCCTCTCTCTCTAAAATAAGAAAATAATAAAAAATTTTAAAAAGTTAAAAAAAACTGTTGCAAAAAAAGATAAGCCATACCAAGGATTAGTAAATATAACTATATACATACAAAGACATTATATATTGACATTACTAAACTGGGAAGTTCATGTAAGGTGAAATAAGATAGAATTTATTGGTATGCTAATTATGGTGTACACGTAATAATTTGAAACTCTGGAAACAGATTAATTTTTGTTAAGTGTTCAACAGAACACTTTAGGCCAGATACAACTTTAATTATGTTAACCATTTAAAAAATATGTTCTTATGCACACTAATTCTGTAAATTATGGCACATAAATGTTCTATGTCAATTAAGTTTGAGAAATATTATCTATTTCATTCTCCTTTAAATCCTATTAAAGGTTTAATACTTATCAGTTCATTAAAGGTTATAACATTTTACTGTAGTAAAAAGTACAAGATAAAATACCTAACATTTTAACTTTAAAAAATCTTAATTATTTTCTGAATAGTTAATTCATTCAAAAGGTACAGTGATGAATAAAATAATTATTATTTTAGGTTCCCCAGTTTCCTGAAGCAACCACAGCTATCACGTTGGTTTATACACTAGTACAGAGTCATTCTTTTTTTTATTTTTCTCTCTAATCAAGTATCAGAAAAATCTCACCTGAAGTAATACATAGGTTGGGATAATCGGACAAGAATTTTTAAAAAAGTTACGATAAAAATTATCCAACAAGCAATTATGGCTATTTGTGAAACAAATGAAAAAATAAAGTCTCACTCAACAAATAGAAAATGTAGGGGTGCCTGGGTGGCTCAGTCGGTTAAGCATCCGACTTTGGCTCAGGTCACGATCTCGCGGTATGTGAGTTCGAGCCCTGCGTCGGGCTCTGTGCTGACTGCTCAGAGCCTGGAGCCTGTTTCAGATTCTGTGTCTCCCTCTCTCTCTGACCCTCCCCCGTTCGTGCTCTGTCTCTCTCTGTCTCAAAAATAAATAAACGTTAAAAAAAATTAAAAAAAAAACAAATAGAAAATGTAAAGAAGGATGAACATTTTAGAATTGAAAAATATAATAACTAATATAAAATACAAATTGTAGGGACTTAATAGTAGAATGGAGATGATGAAGCCAAGAATCAGTGACACTAGAGACAGATCAAGAGAAATTATCCAGTTTGAACAACAGAGTGAAAATAGATTTAAAAAAAATAAACTTGCATGAGGGGACTATTGAGAATGGGGGAGGCTATGCATGTGGAGGGACAATAAGAATATGGGACATCACTATATCTCAAATTTGCTATAAATTTAAAACTTTTAATAAAATGAAGTCTGTAAACTGTTTGTAATTTAAAATATTTTTAAATGTTTATTTGTTTATTTTGAGAGAGAGAGTGTGAGAAGGGGAGGGCAGAAAGAGAGAGGGAAAGAGAATCCAAAGTAGACTCCATGCTTAACGCAGAGCTGGACAAGGGGCTCCCACTACTGTGAGATCATAACCTGAACCCAAATTAAGAGTCAGACACTTAACCTACTGGGCCACCCAAGTGCCCCTTAATAAAAAAAAAATTATATCAATCAATCTGTGGAATCTGTAGGCAATGAATAAAGTTCTAGTACTCATGCCATTGGGGTCAAAGAAGGAGAAAAGGTAAGAGTATGGTACTGAAAATGAAGGAAATGATAATGGTCAAATCTTTCTTACTTCAGTGAAAGACTTAAACCTGTAGATTCAAGAAGTGGTTATAACCACACAAGATAAATCCAAAAAAAAAAAAAAAACAGTTTAAGACATTATAACTAGATATCTGAAATTAAAGACAAAGGGAAAAAATTCCTGAAAGCTGACAGAAACATTACACTTAGGAGAAAATGATATAAATAACAATGGATTTCCCACTAATCCATACATACCAATAGGCCAGTTAGAAATGGCACAATATCTTTGAAGTGATGAAAGAAAAAAAAAACTGCCATATAAAAATAGCATACCTGTTTTAAAAATTATTTTTTTAATTTATTTATTATTTTGAGAGAGAGAGAGAGAAAGAAAGAACGCATGAGCAGGGGAGGAGAAGAAAGACAGGGAGAGAGAAAATCCCAAGAGTCAGATGCTTAACCAACTGAGCCACCCAGGTACCCCTCTATTAAAAATATTCTTAAGGAGGTGTGCCTGGGTGGCTTAGTTGGTTGTGTCCAACCTTGGTTCAGATCATCATCTGGTTCATGAGTTTGAGCTCCTGCATCAGGCTCTGTGCTGACAGCTCAGAGCTTGGAACCTGCTTCAGATTCTGTGTCTCCCTCTCTCTCTCTACCCCTCCCCCACTTGCACTCTGTCTCTCTCTCTCTTTCTTTCAAAAATAAATAAACATTTAAAAAACTATATTTTAAGGAAAAAAGATGACATAAGACATTTCTAGATTAATGAAAACTAAGGTATTTGTTACCTGGAAAATGGAATTGCTAAAGGACGCTCTTCAAACAAAGTAAAACAAAACAGACTTAAAATACCAATAGAGAAAGAGGGCAGAAAAGATACATCCTTGGGTAAAATAATAGACTATACTTCTCTTCTTGAGTTTTTATTATTATATCTGATGATTAAAAGTAAAAGTTATATTATGTCATCTAGATCTCATAATATGTAGAGAAAGTATGACAGTATATTTTTTGTTCTGTGTTTTTCTTTTTTTTGAGAATGATATTATTGAAAGGATGAGTATAAAGGATCTAGGTGTTAGTCAGGTTTTTAGATTCTACCTGAAGTAGTAAAATGTCAATATTTTTTAAATTGTGGTATATTCCATACACGTTTTAATACCCAGAGCAACTACTACTTAAACAAAATTATAAAGAGACATCTTAAATATCTTAAATTTCTGTAATTCATGTTTCAGTTAATTAAAACAGAGTCAGCAGTAGAATATTAAACGGCTGTAAACATGACAATTTGTGTGTGGGAAAGGCTACGGTAGGAAATGCAGATCCTATTAAAGTGATATATGTGTATACAGAAAACTGAAAACAATACATACCAAAATGTACAAGTTGTGAGTGCACTTTCCTATCTGAAAGAGGTTTAGAAGATCTGCTGTCCAACTGGACAAATTTTGAAAGAGTGAAGTATTCTGATAAAACTACTACATTTAATCCTCATTAGTTACCACATGTTTATGTAGATGAATACATATGTTGCTATGTGCTTCTGTTTTTATGAAACAGAAAAATAGAATTCTGTTTTTATGAAAAAGAATTCTGTTATTTTACTGATATAGAGTTCTTGAGTGGCTTTCGGCGGGGGGTGGCTAGTGAGGTGACGCATACAAGCAAGCATTAAACAGTTTCAGTTATAAAATAGTCTACAGTGAAATAGGGGATTGGAATTAAGGGTACACTTAGTATGATGAGCACTGAGTCATGTATAGAATTGTTGAATCGCTGTATCATACACCTGAAACCAATATAACACTGTCTGTTAACTATATTGAAGTTAGAATAAAAAACTTATTAAAGAATTTTTCAAAATTAGAAAATAGTCAATAAATCAAATCTTCTTTATGTAAATCTGTGTAAGGGGCAAAATGTACTCCTAGCACCAGGAAACTGGTGAATTATACCCTACACATTTCACCTTTTAACTATTCCTACATGTTTGCTTTCATTGCTAAACTAGGATTTGAGTTGCAAAGGAATGTATAATTATCTTTACTAATTTCTTGCACCTCCAACTCCTTTCTCATCCTTAGTTCAAGTTACTCTTGACAGCCTATTAAGATTTACAAATCTCCTTTCATAAGTGAACTGTTATTGAAGACAACTTCATAAATGAATACAGAGTGACAACTAAAGTCATCAAGCTGCTCTGTAATTATTGGATTAAGGGAAAATATGGACAGATTATTTGAGGTACTTGCTCAATGATATTTGAATATTACACAAGTGAGACTTTTATCTGCTAATATATTTTTGTCTCATTAGAAATTATTTGTAGCTTCTTAAAATATAGTTATTTTTATCTTCAAAATTATGCCCACGCTCAGGAAATCTTCCAAGTTATTATCTCAGACTTAATTCTGAAACAAAATTATTACTGTTTTGGGAAGATTTTGGCAAAGAGTAACCAGACCATAATACTCTGGGGTTTTTTTTTAAATGTTCTTTTAGGCATGTTAGTGTATCTCCATAATCCAGCATTAAGAGATAAATGGCTTCCCATTGAATATATATTCCTGAATCTAAATCATAGTGCCTCAATATTTATACTTCCTGATGAGTACAGTTGACCTTTGAACACATGAGTATCAACTGGGTAGGTCCACTTATGTACGGATTTTTTTTTTTCTTTTTGGATACAGACAGTACTGTACATGTCTTTCTCTTCCTTATGATTTACTGAAAACATTTTCTCTAGCTTATTTTATTGTAAGAATACAGTATATAATACACATAAACATGCAAAATATGTGTTAATCTGTTTATGTAATAGGTACAACTTTTCTTATCAACAGTAGGCTTTCAGTAGTTAAGTTTTGGGGGAGTCAAAGTTATACATGGATTTTTTTACAATAGTAGGGGTTGTGCCTCTACCCCTCAAGATTTTTTAAGGGCCAACTGTATTGGCAAAATTATTATGTTATATTATGTATTATTAATTAAATCATACCTTGATATATTAGTGCTATAAATTCCAGAACAGAATATGAAAAACTGCCCTTATTGGAAATAAGAATTTATATTTATATTATTTATATTATTTATACCTTAGTTTTTCAAGTATTAAATTTCCATAGATAGTTGGTAACTTTAATTAATTTAAAATATTTTGTAGCTAGCATCAAATATGAGTTCATTTACCTTAGAAGTTTATAAGATATACTTTATAAATGTGTATGTATCAAGTTCTCATTCTTATAACTTTGATAACCAAATTTTAAAAATTACAAATATTCAATAGATTGCATTTGGAATTTTTAAATTTATCTTTATAAGGAAAGGAAAAAGAATATAGGCTAGACCTGTTACAAAATGTTTTTACGTACATAATCTTTTACTAATTGAACATAACATTTTGGTATGCAAAAATAGAAAATTTAGTTTTCAATAACTGATTCGCCTTAATTTAGCTTTATTATTGTAAATTAAGGTATGGCTTAACATCATAATGTTTTTCTTACTTTTAAAACATTAAACAAAACTTCATAAATATACAGTCTATTTTACATATCAAATGATACCTCATTAGAAACCTTGAGTAGGGTACAATGTGTAATTTTACTTGGTAGTGATCTATAGTACATAAAAAATTAGAATAATGTCAAATAGGATACTATAACATAATGTAAATAATTCTGTCTTGGAGAAAACAGGTGATGTCCCATAAAATAATAAAATAAAATATTAAACATTATAAAACTGACAGATCACATAAAATATCTATGAGAATAATGCTTGTGTTTTAAATATACAGAATTTTATAACTTTTATAAGCAAGTGACCTTATTACATTGTATTGTTCATATTTTTGAATCTTAATAAATTCTTTTTTGTGTCATTGTGCTCGTCTTTATATTTTCTAGTTGCTATTAGTCTTGTTAGGAATTTCAGTATCTGTTTTCTTTGATAGTTTTTGACCATACTTGTATGTTTTTTTGGTCAAAGTTGGTCTATTTGTGTACATTTTTCCAAGAGACATTTTTCTACTAAAATTACTTGATTTTTTTCATCATGATCTCTATGAACTCATGAATTCTGTTTTTGAAAGGGTCCATTGTAAAACCTCTCAATGCATATGTATTATATGTTTTAGTAAAATCCTAATAAGTAATTTTTGGTGGTTATTTCTTCAACTATTGATCTTAGAGTTTCTCAGACATTGCCCAAAAAAGTTATGAAAAAGTAATTTGTACTTCCCTCGAGTTTCCAATCAACCAATGTCCTTTTTTGAAAGCATCAGATTTTTGATGAAGACAATTAATGAACCAAGCAGTAGGGACAAAAATAATCAAAATAAAATATTACCTAATGCTATTAACATATATAAAAGATTTCCCTAGACATCAATTTGTCATGTGGTAAGTGAGAATTGTGATCCAGCTATTTTCATTGTAACCTGATCAAAATAGCTGATATATTTACAGGAAGTCTTGAAGTCTGTCATCCACATTTCTTATATGACTAGTCCATGGAAACTACCCTAGCATTTACACACAGTTAAAGCTTATCCAGCTGTATTTTCAAAAAGAAATAGACGTGCATATGATATATTTTTTTCTAATTGTAGCAGGTAAGAGCAAATGAACTCTGTTTTCTTAACTACTGCAGAAGAATTTTTGGAATTTTCTTTTACTTCTGCCAAAAAGTATATATTTTATTCTATTCAAATATATATATTTGAATAGAATATATATATATATATTTGAATATATATATTCTATTCAAATATATATTTGATTATTCTTTTTTTGTTGTTTTGTTTTTCAAGTATTTTACTCTGCATACATGCTATGCACAATAATTTCTGAAATATAAAACAGAACAAAATAAAAACTTACTAGAAGCATTTCACTACTTCCATCCTCCTTCCTTCTGTTCCATCAGATATGTCAGAATGTAATTACATTTTCTATCCTAACTATGAAGCATTATTTTTCTTTAATCTTGAGTACTTATTTATCCATTTAACAAATCCAGGTTTTTCTTTCTTTCACAATTACATGATGAATTGTATTCTGAATTGCACAGATGCTAAGGAATTCTAAATTAGCAAATAATTAAAATGACAAAGTTATAACTAGATAATCCATAATTTAACAGAAGGAGAAAATATACAGCTAACTTAATTCATTATTTTGGTGTTATCAGTTATCTACACCAGATCATTAATGATGGTAGTAACTACAGTCATATGTAATGATCAAATCAAAAGTAATATATTTGCATTTTTATTGCTCTTGAAATTTCTTTTCTTTATGATTTTATCTCTTTTTAAAATGTTATTTATTAATATTTAGAGAGAGAGAGAGCCAGTGTGAGTAGGGGAGAGACAAGAGAGAGGGAGAGAGAGAATCCCAAGCAGGCTCCATGCTCAGTGCAGAGCCAGACATGGGACTCAATATCACAACTGTGAGATCATGATCTGAGCCAAAATCAAGAGTAGAACACTTAACCAACAGAGCCACCCAGGCGCTCCTGCTCTTGAAATTTCTAATTCTATTGTCCAATGTGATGGGGCCTGGTAGAAGCAAAGTAGGATAACTACGGGGGAATGTCAGGTAAAACAGGACTATGTTCTATTGTTGATAGTTCAAGAAGAAAAAAAAAAGGCTTGAGATATTGCCAGCAGGATTGAGAAATTAGGTTTTATGATGAATAAAGAAGAGAACGAGAGGAACAGCATATATGAGTGACAGCAAAGTTCAGGGAGAATATCAAATGTAATACAAAAGTGTAGTCTGGAATTACACATGAGGATAGGATATGATGAGAAACTGATGAGCACTGAAGCTTGTACGATTTAAGTTCTGAGTGGTTTCACTGGCCCACCCTTTCATGAGTGTCTAATATTCTGGAAGAGTCTGAGAAAAGAGCTTCCAAAGCCAAATGCCTCTCAGTGTCTTTACTAGATATTCAAAGGATTCAGCTATATTGCTTTATATCAATATGTTTTGATCATCAAATTCTTTCAGTATGAGATTCCAGAATTACTTTTGACATTTTGAGATTATTTGGATACCACAGGATGCAAAATCTAAATAAATAAATAAATAAATAAATAAATAAATAAATAAGCAAGCATCACATGTCCCATGCCCCATCTTGTAAACCAACTGGATCTATTTAGCTGATTCTCATCCAATCAAAATATATCTACTCAACAAAGAGCCTATAGCAAACATTTTAATTTGTACCATACCTTTTATAAAGTACCTTGTATAAAGTGAGCAAACAACAACAAAAATAAGTAAATAAAAATGCTATCTTCAAAGCCAGGTCCATTCCAAGGAGCTAATTTGCAACTGGCATACGAGCCATGTCACTATTCAGGATCTAAGGGTAGCTGATTAATTTATTCACCCCTCTTTTAACTGGTCAACATTATAAGATAACATCACTTGCTTTTGTGATTTTCTTTCTTCTTACATTAAAGTTATTTTGTTCATCTCTTCCTATTAGTACAGAATGAACAAAATATACTCACTCTACTGGCACAATAAAACACAAACGCTAACGCAGATATAAGAATAGGACAAATATGATGTGTTTTACTTTTTTATGTTACTAAATCACAATTACATTTGAAAACAGAGCTAGGATAGACTTACAAACAGTGTATAAGCCCTTGTTGTCAACATTGAGGTGGAACTAATGCTTACAGTGGCCAATAGATGATTATCTCTCTTTTTAATAAAGTTAGTAAAATAAATAAAATAAAATAAAATAAAATAGACATGTGAGTCTGTGGGTAGGGGCTGCTTTATATTTCTAAATATAATGATATATCTTCTTTCATGGACATAAATAGCACAGCAAAATTATAAAGAAAAGTAAGAAATATTTCACTTAATTGAGGATATGTATCAAAGCACTTTGAAAATGTTACTTTCAAATGAAATACAAATATGAATTTCATTTTAAACATGATGTTGATTTTCAAAAATTTGTGGAAGGCCTAGCATTTTGTAATGTATAATGGTACATTTTTCTTTGTCTTGGCCAAGACACATGACAAGGAACAATATTGGAAAAAATACATAAAACCAGGAATACAGTCATGAAAAATGTCTACCATCAGAAGCAATAGACCTCAGAATGAAACTTCTGCATCAGTATATGCTGGTAGGGCTTATATTCCTTTCTCGACTTATCCTCCTAACCTTACACTATAAAATTAAATGTTTATAAAATCAGAGCTCTAAAACTCTCCATTTTCCACTGTTCTTCCTTTCTCATTTTTAGTCTTTGCATCTAAAATGATCTGTGAAAGAATAAAGTCATACTTCAGCTGCTGCTGTGTTTAATCTATCAGCATTCAGACATCTCTCCAATGACATTATTCACAGAGTCAAGAAATAAATGCAACTTCAAAGTATTAAATCTGGTCTCTCTCTCTTTTTAAATATGATAACATTTTCAAAGGTGAAAGAGGTCTTCCTCGAAACTAGCAACTGATTTCATGCTGTAAGTTCCTCATTTTATTTGAATTTGATATTAAATAGATGGGCACACAGCCATATCAAATATGACTGCCCTACTTTGTTAAAGTCAGACATATTAGAAAGAGACCTATGCAATCATTATTGATCAGAAGATGACAATGTGTCATAACATTTATTGAGCACCTATTTTTATTGTACATTATTGTCTAATATAATATCCATAATTTCTCAATATGAGTAAAATTGTATTATATGAAAAAAAAAGACAGGCCATGAATATGGAAAATTTCCTACTTTAATTCATGGCAGTTTCTGGTCAAATGATTTTAGGCAAACTACTTCATATATCTCTTTCATTCTTCTGACTTTTCAGATGAGGGTATTAATCTACTTCATAGTCTATGAGAATTCAAAGAGATAGTTATTTTATGATAATTTGCTGTAAACCATAAGATATTAAACAATTATAAATCATTTGTAAAGGTCCTATCATCAGATAGAAAAATTATAGAATTTCAAAAGGCATAGCTATTCTTCAAAGTAAAGTTGGTCAGATTTCCCTTTACCTAAAACAAATCTTTTTAATAGAATCATGAGTAGTGGTAACCAGATTGCCTGTGGACCTACTTATTCATACAGCAGAGGTTTGAAGCCAAGAAGACCACAGCATCAGCCCCACTTGGTGTCATTGAGCAAGAGTGGCACTCCAAGAAAGCAGCTTTAGTGCAGTGGCACAGGATATCACACAGGAAGAAAGCAGGCCATAAAGATGCAAATTATTCAGCTCTGCCTGTAGGAACTGCCTACTTTGAAACAGAGAATGGGAAACTCTTCCTTACTGTATTATCTAAAACAATGGAGATCTTGGTGAGAACAGTTGAGAGAAGGCTGATATCTCCATGATATAAAAAACATGGCAGAATAAATAGAAGTTTAATAGAAAGATCCAGGAAAAGGAATAGCCAAGAGACCTTCTTGGGATCACAGTCAACCCTGGGGATCTGGAAGGCTCTGCAAATGTTCTACGTTGCACTCACTCAAGAGCAGTCAGGAAAAGATGGAGGGGAGACTTGAAAACACACAAAGAAAGCCAACAAGACAGACAAGAAGTCTCATTGGAACAAAGGGCTTAAAATAACTTTTGAGCAAACAGTGTCTGAATATTAAGTTGCTCTGACACAGGGCAAACTCCTTGGAAGGCAGGCTTTAGAATAAAATCATACAGAGCTCTGGCAGTCAGAAAGATTGTTCCAATGACCTAGGATGTATCCTTTGGATCCTAAGAGAGAGTTTCCAAGCTAGAAGTCCTTGGCTAAAGATGGGAACAAAAAGAAATATTTAAATAAAGTGCCTGGATTGTGATGATAGCATAAAAGTTAATAAAAAGCGATGTGGGGGAACTGGAGAGGGAACCTCAGAGACTGCAACACTGTAATCAAAGTTGGCTTCACAGAATTAATTTGATCAAGTCACTTACCAAACAAATGACAAAGCAAACAAGAAAAACAACAATCCCTGAGCAGGATCGGGGACCAGAGTTACATGTGACCCAGCAACTCAACTTCTAACTATATACCTTCCAAAGTGAAAAGACACATCCATCCAAAAACTCGTACACAAATGGATCAGAGCAGTAGCATTCATATTAGCCAAAAATGGAAACAATTTAAATGTTCATCAGCTGATAAATTAATAAGATGTAAATAAAATGTGGTATATCCATACAATGAAATATTATTCAGTTATGAAAAGAAGGAATAAAACATTATTCAATGTGGATGCAACTGAAAACCTATTAATTCTATATTTAAATTGTTAAGAAACTGCAAAACTGTGGTATTAAGTTTCATTTGGTGGGAGCAAAACTATCCAAATAGGATCGTGGTGATGGCTTCACAACTGTATGAAGATACTAAAAAGGACTGATATGCACTTTTCAAGCAAGTGAATTATATCTTAGTAATCTTGTTTTCAAAAACATGAGCATTGGCAAAATTAATGTCAAAATCTGACAGGGTTTAACACTGAATATTGGATCAGTGGGATTAGATTCAAAATGTCTGGAACAGACATATATTCCAGACAAATATGTCTGGAATAGACATATTTTTCAGTTTCTGTCCTTCCATGTGTAATTTCTGAAAACACCTCTCCAGCCAAAACTCATGCTGAAGAAGTGCCACAGAGGTATTTTTACTTGATGACTGTGTCCCGAGGAGCCATTGATTAGGAATCAGTCCCTGACCTAATCTATAGAGAATGGACACACAAATAGCTTTTTTTTTTTAAATTTTAACTGAGAGGCACAAAATTTCCAATAAGTTCCAGATACTTAAATAGGAAGTTCATGTTGAACTGGAGCTAGAAAAGCCATCTTAAAGACAAGATCAGGCTGGTTATCGCAAAGAAAACTGTTTGCTAAAAAGAAGCACAAGTACAGAGTAGTAATGCAAAGCTAAGTAGAGGTGACAAGCTGAGGGTTGGGGTGGGACAGAGAATGGCAGAGAGGGAAAGAATAAATAAATCATTGCTTAAGTTACTGGGGACTTCCTACTTCCAACTTCAACTCACACTGTTTCAGGTCTGAAAGGGCCCACACATTTCATTAAATTTGACATACTTTGGGAAGTGCCAGTTCTTACCAACAAAAGAACTCTAGAAGTAAATCAAAATTGATAGCAAAACCTAGTTTATATGTAAAAGCATAATGAAGACCTGACCATGGAGATGCTGTAGGCTGGTTAGTTCATGGTCTAGAAGGGAAAGTAAACAGTCTCTGATATAATGTGGCGATAAAGGTATTTAAACCCATGGAGGTTGATGTACCCATGCCTGTAAAGATGAGAGACCCTGGAGGACTTAGTTACCAAAAGCAGAATATATAAACTATATAGGTATTAGAGGACTTAGAGAAATTACAGAAAGTAAAAGGTAAACTCAGGTTCAAAATGTAACCCATAGGATATATAAAATGAAGAACCATTGTATAATTCATTAGAGAAGTCTTTTCTGCAATACTCCCAAGTTTATGAGGAGAAAACAAAGCAAGAAAGTACCATTTCATCAAGATATACTAACCTAGAACTACAGACAGGTATTGAACCTCATACTGCACACAGTAATAGGTGCAGTGCTAGTAAAAAATCTGGTTCTTAATAACTTCTAAATATGAGAGCTCCAGCAATTTAAAGTATTGTTGCTATAACTGAAAACAGAGATGATATATATCGACAGTTTAGGTTTTGAAAATATACGTTGTCAGTGAAGTGAAATTTGTCTAGAAAAAAAGGCAGACTCATATCCTTAGAATTTGATAAGGGATAGAGATAAATGTTTTGAATTAAGAATATGTTATTTCAGGGTACCTGGGTGGCTCAGTCAGTTAAGCATCCCACTCTTGATTTTGGTTCAGGTCATGATTTCACAGTTCATGAGATTGAACCCATTGTTGGACTTTGCACTGACAGCACAGAGCCTGCTTGGGATTCTCTCTCTCTCCCTCCCTCCCTCCCTTCTCTCTCTCTCTCTCTCTCTCTCACACACACACACACACACACACACACACAAAATAAACTTAAAAAAAAAGAACATGTCATTTCAATATTCAATGACAAGTTTTGTTTTCTGTGTATTTGTCAAGAGTAGTGACATGTAACAAGACATTAAAGTAAAGCTTTGGCCTTGATTTTGATCTTCATCAAAGATCTACTTTTTGAGTGTTTTGGCACTTAATTCTTCAACATTTTAGACAAGGGCAAAGGCAAACCTATCTTCAAAGTCTCTAAGGGAATACAGTTCTTAAACAATAATCACAAAAGTAGTATGTATAGCCTGCTTATGAATCTTTGCAAAGATTTCCTTTGTGTACCAAGACATCAGAGAGAAGCAGAAAAATGTTGATATATAATAACAAAATATTATTTAAAAAATGGAAAATATGAGCTTTGAATGATAATTTACGGAATCTGTGCAATGTCAAAGAAACTCCCAAGGGTAATAGAAGATGAAAATAAACAAGCACTCTGTAACATAAAAATTCCTCATGAGACCCTATCATTAGTCAGATTATTACCAGCATTTGTCTTTTTCTCTTCATATTCAATAAAAAATTAACACTAACTTGGTTAATGTTTTACCTAGTAAATTATAAAATAACAACTTATAATAATAGCAGAAGCTTTGTAAAATTTATTTGTGATGCTATATATTATGTATAGGCTCTGGAGACTTATAAACTTTGGTCCTTCAGAATTCTTTGTGAAAAAGAGGTGTTAGAGATTGAAGCACATAACACCGCCTGCACAGGATAGGGGTCTTTTTTTTTTAGCACATTTTGTCTAATGTGATGACAGTTTTTAATTAGCTTCAAAGCTATATAGCTTTTTAACATATGAGAAAATTTTACAGCCAAATTAATAATTCAAAATTCAAAGTAATAGTAAATTTTGGCTGAAACATTGTCTTAATTAATTTGTCTACATGCACACACATTTTTCAAGTCTCATATTTTATCCAATAAATTGGTCATTTAAAATGGCATGTGGTTTCATTGGTTCATGAACACTTTAAAATTATACACAAAATCATGTGTGCGTATGTGTATTTGTCTTCAGTTGTGATTTGTGTTTATTACATTCTCCAAATAGCCCTTAATTTGAGAAAGTTGAAAGAATCAGTACTCTAAATGTTGCTGAAAATGTAGGGCAAAAGGTGTAACTTGAGAAAATACTTTTTGAACTTTATCAATGTGGCAAAAAAGAAAATAATAAATAACCAAAAACAGAGAAAGAGGTTCCCTGTGTATTTTCTGTCTAAATGCCACATGCTCCAAATGTTAAATCTCTGAATGCAATTTATCACTGATGCTTTGACATTGCTATACTGATGATGGCCTTTAAAAATACTTTGCTTAACTAAATTCATCCTGTTAGAGAAACGCTTAGTCAAATTATAATGTCCTTGTGCACTGAGAAGAGACAGTCATAAATCATCTCTAGTAAAACAAACATTTCTCAGCAACCTTTCCATTTTAATTAATAATGAAGAAGATAATTCTGCTCAGAGGATAACATGATAACTTTGTCTCTAGAGACCATAGAAATCTTTTTTAACAAGGCTCTTTTGAAAAAAACTATCCATCTGTCCATCCATCCATTGATCCACTGAACTTGTATTTTACTCATGTATATCTTGTTTAAGTCTCTATAATGATTTTGAAACAGTTTTGAGCTTTTGAATTGTGACAGCATTGGAGATTGAATGGTAAACAAAAACCAAAAAACCCACATTTTTCTTTTCCACCTGAAATCTACATTCTAATGAAAGAGGCAGATATTTACCCAAGGGTTAAACCGATATATAATTACAAATTGTCATAACACCCCTGAAAAAAGTACAGGATGCTCTAGGAGTATAAGAGGAGGACTTGACCTACTTTAGAGGCAGATTTTATGTCAGAATTTATAACTTATTTTATCAAATAAAGAAGAATCCATTGACAAAATTTACCCAAAAGAGTTATATAATAAAAAATTCACTGCTAAGCAAACTAGTTTCTTTTTGTGTACTTTCTCTGTGTTCTGCAACCTTATTTGTTTCACATGTGGTTGTTCTGGCAATAACAATAAGATTCATTTCTATTGAACTGGCTTAGGAAACCTGTAACTTCTGAGCTAATCATGGTAGATAGGAGAATTACATATCCTCTTTGGCAATGGTGAACGAAGACAAGAAGTCTTCAAAGAAGACTCTAAAGATTCTTGTTCCTAAACCGTATTTCAGCACATGTCAACTTTCACTTACAAAAAAAAAAAGAAATTAAAAAAGGAAACTCAACAAGGACAAAATATAACAAGGGTAGGAGGGTCATAGATTCAGTTTTGGAAATTTTGAGTATAAACAGCTAATCATAGTCCTGGATGAAGATTTTGAGTAGGCAGTTGTCTTTAGCTGCATGAGGTTCATTGGAGCAGAATCAGTAAGATATATTTAGGGTTCATAAATGTATGCATAAAACTATAAAGTGTGGGCATTATGAAATCATCTAAGTGAAAGTTGGAGCACAATCAGGTCCTAGCTTTGAGTCTTATGTCCAATATGCAAAAGCCAGGCAGAGGTGGTACCAAGAGATTAAAAGTACTGACAACGGAGGTATTAAAAATTTGGCTATATACTCCACTCAGGGTAAAGTGGGAGCTAAGACCAGAGGGGGTCATGAATACACAGAGTTAGAAAGATAAAACAGTGGAAGTTCTTTCAAGTTCCTAATTAGATTGAAGAAGAATGGCCCTGGTGAAAGTAGCTGTAGGAAAGTTAGGAGGCTGTAGTCAAAGGGATATGCCTTTGATGTTAAGATATGTGCATATGACTTTTTATATGTAAATGCCCATATACACAGGGGTGATGGTCAAAATATTTAACAGCTGGTGCTACACTAGGGCAGAACAGGATCTTGAAGGCCACCTGCAGTGCAGGCATCTATACTTTAGTTGTTGGATTGAAGTGACCTTGAGGGTGGAGGACAAAGCAAGTCCTCACTAATAGATGGGAAAATATTTAAATATTTTAATAGTAAATCCACAAGATTTTAGCAATAAGCAAAACTGTACCTGTACACACTTGCAAAATTTATATATAATCAGAACTATTTTTATTATGAGCATTATTAAAAACAACACTTTTGAAACAGGTTTTTAAATCTCACCTATGATACTTCTAAATGTATTAATAATGCCTGCTATGCCATAATGATATATTTTATAAAAGTTTATCATTATTCCAAACATATTTGTAATCTCTAATATATAATCAATAACTATTCAGGTCTTCAAGCATGGTCATGTTTTACTGCTTTCATCATTTTCATTTAGCAATCTCAAATCTTTTTTTTTTTTTTTTTTAACATGCTGGTGATTTAGGCACCAAGTGCTGGTCATAACCTTTTCTAGTTCAAATGTGTCCATTATTCTATGTAAATTAAATATGCACAAGACCATTCTTTCATCATAGGAATTTGATTCCTTCGTTTTAATTACCTTTTCTTTCATTCAACTTAAGCCACCCACATCTCTACATAAATTCTTGAAGTAGTATCTCACATATTATTCAACCTCTAAAATGTTAATGAAATCACCTTTTGACCAAATGTCTATTTAATCCTTTCATTTAATTCCTTCCACTATACGTCTTCTCATACCTTTATTTATCTCTTACTTTCTCCCTGACTCATTCTGATGTTCTGCTCTTAATTTCCCTAGATTTGTCATTTCATATTCAAGGACTCTCATCTTATCATTCATTTCCCATCTTCCACCCTATGTCCCTAGCCTCACCTGCCTGCAAAACTCCAACTCTATACAGAGGGATGTCTTGCCCATTCTTATACTTGTCATGCTGACTCCTCCATGAGAAAAGCGAAAGAAAAAGCCACACTTAGAAGATATTGGTATTGTTAAAAGTTCATGGTCTTTTAACTCTTCACAATCTTTGCCCTTGCTTGGAAATTTTTTAGTCAATGTTTGAATTCTTGAAAATAAGAACTATTTTTCCTTCTTTTATATATATTGAAATCCACTTATAAAGTATAAGAGATAAATATATGGTGCCACCAATATGGTAAAATAAAGACTACCTTTCTCCACAGAGCTTAAAAAATTGAACATTACTGGGGCACCTGGGTGGCGCAGTCGGTTAGGTATCCAACATCAGCTCAGGTCCTGATCTCATGGTCTGTAAGTTAGAGCCCCGCGTCGGGCTCTGTGCTGACAGCTCAGAGCCTGGAGCCTACTTCGGATTCTGTGTCTCCCTCTCTCAGTGCCCCTCCCCCACTCACACTCACACTCTCTCTCTCTCTCTCTCTCTCTCTCTCTCTCTCTCTGTCTCTCAAAAATAAAGATTAAAAAAAAAATAAACATTACCGAAAATTAGATAGGTCCTTACATGTACCTTCTGAATCGTATTTCCTTCCCTTACCCAGAAGTAGACAGTATTTCACATTTTGTATTAATGTTAACTTGTTTTATTTTTAGTTTTCCCTCATATCTATGCATTGCTTGTTTGCATATTTTAATATTAAATAGAAATAATTGTATATATTTTCTTGTGTCTCAATATCCTCAATTCCATTTAAAGGTTTTTCTGTATATCAAGAGCTATGAAAGGTCTGAAATTTTTAGCCTACTTGCTAACTGACAAGCTAGTCTGCTACAAGTTCAAAGATCTGGCAGAACACATATGACTCCTAGGTACAGACAAAGGAATCGATTACTCCCAGCACAGCGAGCAGCATGACCTTCATGCTCTCATGGGTGCACTTGCCCTGCAAGCCCCGCAGGGGTGATGTGGTGTCAAGGTAAGGTGGATTCTGCATACACAGTAAGTCTGTGTCGTAGTTGAGGAACCCAGAGCTTTTAAAGGAGGTTGCAGGCAAACCTGTTTAACATTTGCCCCAAATGGAGACATTATCTTTATCATCTCAGACAGTAAATAAATCTATACTCTATTTTTCCAAGGCTGTTTGCTCTGTAAACAGTCTTGAAATGATAGCTGTATAAGATATAGAGAAACCACAAGGAGAATTGTCTCCCAAACCTATATTCATGTATGCAGACGCCATTCACTAATTTGCATGGTGGTCCTTTGCATGAACAGAGAATATTTACTAATTGAGTTGCTTTGAGGCTATCAATATCATAAAATTACCAATAAATGAATTTATTGCAAGGAAGAGTATGCTTATCTTCAAATCTAATTTCAAATTGCTTGAACCAACTTACATAATCAACAAGTAGTGCATTAGATTTCCACTACTCTATATCCTCTTTTGGCGTTAGGTTTTATAAACTTTTCAAAATGATGGTGGTGCAAGATCTCATTTTGACTTGGGCTTGCATTTCAATTATAATCCGTAAAATATTTTTTTTTAATATTGATTGGCCACTTGTGTTTTCTCCAAGTCACTTCTTTATACCTCTTGAATATTCTACTCTGGTTGAAATTTTTAATGTGTTGGAATGACTTTAAGGGAATGACCTTGTGTGTACGTATTTATATATTTATTCATATATACGATCATATTCCCAAGAGGTTATTAAATTTAGCATGGTACAATTATAAATCTAATATTTTAAAGATGTTTTTGTACCACATAGATTTTAAAATATTATTTTATTTTTTTCCTATAAAAGTCTGGCCTTTCAGTTTTAAACTTTCAAGTTACCTGGAACTGATCATGGACAGAAGATCCAACTTTATTATTTTTTTACATTATTGCTAAATTGTTCTAACATATGTATTATAATATCTTTTTCCTACTTATTTTCATTGCTTCTTCATCGTATATAAATTTTTCATGTATATATTGACCAATTTCTGAGTCTTCTGTTCTGTACCATTGACCAATATGTCTATCTGCATTTTTGTTACTATAGATTATAATACAACTATAGATATAGATTACCATAGATTATAATAGATTATAATTATTACTACAGATAGAATAACTAATATAGATATTATTATAATAGCAGTGTGCAACCACTAGTGTCGTGGCTCAATTTTTGTTTTGAATATGTTTTTTTATTTTTAAATCTGGATTCCTTCCTAGTATTTGCGCCTGTGTCCACATAGCTCAATAACCATGCAATGATTGGGCAGAAGTTGTGCTCAAACAATGAAAGCCAGCATCTTGCTAATGGATCTATGTCAGGGTGAGAAAGTACATTCAAAATTTAGGGTTGGTCAGGGCTTGGCCCTCTCTGACCTCTCCTTCATATGTACACAGTCTAAGCTAGTAATATGTTGTTTCAACCATGATCATAATCTCAGTAGACCCAAACCCTTAACCCTCGCTTACCTGCTTCCGAAATATTTTTCACTTTGATAGGCAATGACATTGGTCATAAGTGTTGCCCAGTACTCCAAAGAAAAAGTATCCTTCTACCACAGCAGAAAAGATTGTGGTCCTCAGAACCTTCCCTAACCTGCGAGAACTTCCCTTTCAATTTAACTAGGGGTGGGCAATTCAGGGGTGGGTAGTATGAGAGGGAGTAGCCGCAGGCCAGCATTTCACAAATTGCCATTATTTTTAATGATACTTCAGCAAGTTCTCAAACCTAAAGTCTTCTTAGGTTGTTTCTTTAGTCATTTTCTAGAGTGCTATTTTATTTTATTAATTTATTTTAATTTTTTGTTGTGGTGATATGGTTGCAATTTTGTTCAGATTGATAAATGCCTTCTGGGCAAAAATTTTGGTCCTGCCCTGCCCCTTCCCTTGATATTTGCTCCAGGCTGTTAGGAAGAAAAATATGAATCTACTCAGAGATGCTTTTTAAAAGTAGGTTTTTAATACCATTTCTTTTTTTTCTTTTTTCATAAGTACTGCTAGACTATTTTTCATAAGTACTGCTAAAACTATTAAAATAGTTTTAATTATAAAAGTGATGACAACTTTCATTCTATTTAGGAAATTTTACCACCACAGGTAAGCCTTCTCTATAGCCAGAACACTTCCTGGAGATATTTACATTTATATATTTGTTGGAAAAAGTACAATTCATGTGAAACATATCATTACTTTAAATGGAAATATTTTCTGAAATTGTTCAACTTACTAGGAAAAACTTATATAAGTAGACTTTTCTACTACTCCTTAGGTTATCATTCATTATTTTTTAAGTTTATTTATTTATTTTGAGACAGACAAAGAAAGCATGTGGGGGCAGGAAGGGGGGAGGGTCGCAGAGGGAGAGGGAGAATCCTGGGCAGGCTCTGCTTTGTCAGCACAGAGACTAAAGTGGAGCTTGAGCCCACAAAACTGAGGTCATGACCTGAGCTGAAATCAAGAAGTTGGTTATACAGACTTAAGTCCAAATCCAAATTTTCTGTCTGCTCTTTGATATCTGAAAATTATAACCTCCACAAAGTTTAATTTCTTTTGTAAAATTGGGCTAATACTTTGTACAGGGCTTACTATAAGATTTCAGTGAAATAATACATAGCATAAAGCACAACATAGAGATTCAACACAATTAGCTTTTATTGTTTGTACCCCCAACTCTTTTCCTGAGGGCATTATCTATCCCAGGATACAATGTGCTATTGTCAACCCATCTCTCTCATCTGCTACATAAAGAATTGGAGCCACTGAATGGGGACCAACACTTGAGCAGTACACAGAATGATCTTCACATGATAGAAGAATCCAGCAGAAGTTAAATCAATACAATCCCTGATCCATATTTTAGATATAGTGTGGCCTAGAAAGAGCCAACTCCCAATTATTAACTAGATGCTTGTGTAGTTCTCTATCAGGCAAGAGTCTCATTAACACTACAATATCTGAAAATATTCCACTCAGAATTATAATCCTTTGTTCGGAGTACTGTTGTAATATTTATCTTATTTTGTATTGTATTTAACCCATGGGGATGGGTTAAATAGATAATGGGCACTTTTTATGAGCACTGGATGATATATGTAAGTGATGAATCACTAAATTCTTCTACTCCTAAAGCTAATATTACACTATATGTTAACTAACTAGAATTTAAATAAAAACCTGAAACATTTGAAAAAAATGCTAAGCAAAACCTCAGTATGCCTGCCATTTTTTGTAACAAGTTCTTGTCACTTTGCTAGGAACTGAGGATAGAAAAAATAAGTTGCAAATTCTTTTTCTTACATGAAATTACATTCTCAGTCAAAACAATGAATTTTGGATTTTGTCAGTATTGGGGAAAGCATAGCCAAGTGCCTTCCTTAAAAAGTGTTTATATTTAAGTTTCAAATTTTTAAGTTTTTTAATGTTTATTTATTTTTGAGAGGGAGACAGAGTGCAATTTGGGGAGAGGCAGAGAGAGATGAAGACACAGAATCCAATGCCAGCTCCAGGCTCTGAGCTGTCAGCACACAGCTGAACGCAGGGCTTGAACCCAAAAAACCATGAGATCATGAACTGAACCGAAGTTGGACACTTAACCGACTAAGCCACGCAGGTGTGCCCCTAAGTTTCAAATTACTGTGAGATTACCAAACCCAAGAATTCAAAAACAGAAAGTTGAAATATAGATGCACTGATGAATAATCATCTAGATACATCAAGGTTAAAACAAAAATATACAAAGGATAAACAAAAATATAGAGAGAATAAAACAGAAAAGCAGCAACAACAACAAAAAACATAAAGCAACTACCAACGGGAAAAAAGTTAATACTAAAAAATATGCACATTTGTTTTATGTTTCTTATTTGCAAGAAAATTATATTCAAAGTAAAGCAAGGCTGAGAGGTATTAGTTGAATGGGAAAGTTTTAGCAAGGTTAAATGTATTCTCATGAAATGGAATGCTCTGTTATTCCAGATGTATTAAACAAGCCATGTTTTTAAAAATCTTGTGCCTGATATTTTTCCTTATCTATTAAAAATTGTCAAACGAATGGACCAATCTTCCCCATCAATTCACAAAAAACAGGCTAGGCAATAGTACAAGCTCAAGCAAAACAAATGTTTTGGGCTTTGTTTTGTATTGTTTCCTTTCTTCAGGGACTGAAATAGAACCTGGTACAGTGAGAAGGTGGTGCTCTTTTCATTAAGGGTTGTGCTGTAAGCATGGTATAAACCTAACCATTTGGGAATTAAGCAGGGGAAAAATTACCTTCATGGGAAGAGACGTGGGTAGATTATCCCATGAAAAAGACAGGAAAACATAGAGGCACATTCTTGATATCACCTGATTCCCTAGAACTATCTCTTGGATCTTCCAATTACATAAATCAATACATTCCCATGTTTGTTTAGCCATTTTGAATTGGGTTTATACCACTAGAATCTCAGATATTTTTGACTAATTAATAATTGTGTTTTGTCACAAAATATGCAACATGTTCAGGAACAATTTTAAGGAAAACATTTGTGAAAAAAGGATGTCTTTTGACCTGGAATATATTTGTATGTTTAATGATCTGCACAGTGTTTTAAAATGTGCCAGTTTATTGAAGATAGGTTATCAAGAGTTCTCCCCTCTTAATTAGGTGATAGAAAACTTTGTGAAGTATTAGTTTTGATTTTGCAAAAGCAGTTGCCAAGGGAACAGTCCAATTGTGTAATATTTATTTTAAAGCATTTCAAACCATTTTTAGATTCATCTCAATCCCATGTTGCAAAAATCAATGTTTTGGCAGCTCTTTTAAACCATACATTGCTTGTCTAAACATTGTGCCAAACAGCCTACATTGCGTTTCAAGTTTGGAGAATATGCAGGCAGGAACTTTAACAAGATTATTTCATAACTACTAGCCATTTGGGAAAACTGTAAAGATAAGCAAAAAGCTAAAGCTGACTGTTGGAAAAAGGGGAGGACAAATAAATTGTACAACATTTTTATTGCTTACCATGTTAGTCTGACTTATTAACATGAGGAATTTCTTTTAAATTATAAATGAGGTAATATTTGAAACTATGTATGTGGAGAGGGTTAAAAATATGTATATTGCGTATATATGTAATATACTGATGAATTATAAAAACAACAAAAGCATTTGAATGATGGTTAATCCACATATGCATGCCTTACAGAATGCTTATTTTTGCTAGGAATAATGAAGCAAGATGGATTCCTTCCAAATTAAATTTCAAGGTCCCTGGATTTCATCCACGATATAGATGGACTGATCTTGTTTGGCCATGTTGATCATCTTTGAAAGGCATCTCCCAGGTGACTCTAAAACAGTAAAACCATTAGAAACATCTCCCCTAGAGCTGTCTGGTATTGATTTTTTTTGCTTCAACTGAGACATGAATCAATAATACTTCTTTGACAATCATCACCACTAAAGTGGGGTCACGTTGTATTCTAACACTTCCTAGTATAAGTTTAGAGATATCATTGTAAAAATGTGTCTCTTAACCCATCATAACATTTTTTTTTCAGGTAATAAGGACGACTGATATGTACAATACAGCATATTCCTTCAAAATGCAGCTTTTATTCAACCAAGGACTTTGACTGAAGGTTATCTAATTCCTTTTAGATTTACTGATATCCTGTAAAAAAAATACAGAGTAATACTCTGTATTACTATGTAGAGTAATTAATACATAGGAGTAAAGGAATATATATATATATATTCCTTTATATCATTTTTTTAGAGAGAGAGAGAGAGAGAGAGAGAGAGAGAGAGAGAGAGAGAGAGAGACCCAAGCAGGCTCCATGTTCAGCATGGAGCCTCATGCAGGGCTAGATCCCAAGACCCTGGGATCATGACCTGAGTTAAAATCATGAGTCTGACACTCAACGGACTGAGCCACCCAGGTGTGTGTGTGTGTGTGTGTGTGTGTGTGTGTGTGTGTGTGTACACGTTCACATGCATGTATTTGTCATGCCAATAAACCAGAATAACATGATAGTACTAATATTTTTAGTAACATAGGGAGTGTTGAGGAATGGTAATAGCTAGACTCAAAAAGAAAGAACTGATGATAAAAGTCGTTGGACCTAATGCAATTGAGACTTTGCAAATTTTGCCTAAAATTTCAATTCTTACCTTATCTCTCTTGGTAAGTTACTCATTACGTTTTCTTCCACCATACTTCATTTCTGATAGAATACAGTAATGGTAACTTTGTTGAGAGTATTAATTGTCATAGTGGGAGGTATACTTATTAGTTAAAAAGCCCAAAATTTGTGTTTTATTCATTTGTTGTTAAAAATAAAGTTTGTCTTTCTAAATTAAATTTTTACATATCAAAATTATGTGCTCCCAGGCATTTGAAAGTCTTTTGTAGGTTAAAGCAAAGATAGCTTTAGTTTCTCTACTATTAACTAAATTAACATATATTTACTACAATAGATGACATCAACTTGACACTCTTGTGTAGAAGTAAATTTTAAATGTTTTATTTTATGTGATTATAAACTGTTTCTAATAGTCTAAGGAATATAAGAATTCACACAGACACATACAAAGAAATACATGTTCATGTAATAATAGTAACACATATTGCAGGTATTTTGGCTTAGACTTTCTGTTGGAAAGACCTCAAAAATTCTTAGTGAAGGGGTTCCTGGGTAGCTCAGTTGGTTAAGTGTCCTACTCTTGGTTTCAGCTCAGGTCATGATCTCATGGTTCATGAGTTCAAGCCTGGCATCACGCTCCGTGCTGACAGTGTGGAGCCTGCTTGGGATTTCTCTCTCTCTCTCTCTCTCTCTGTTTGCCCCTTCCCCCATTCACATGTGGGCTAGCTCGGATGTTTTCTCCCTCTCAAAATAAATAAACATAAAAAAAAAATAACATAAAAATATTAATAACGTAAAAAAAATTTTAGGGAAATAAAAAGAAACATATTCATATAAATATAGTGATTTTTGAAATTAATTGGTGTGTTAATTGGTTAAATATTAATTGTCTTAAATTGGTGAAATCATTTCCCCCTTCCTATGTAAACTTACACAAATGCCTTTTGAGATGACAGTTTTTGGTGTTCTACAAGTGTCTGTTAGAAATATAATAAAATAAATTTAATGGATAATTTGAGACAATATTAACATTCATATTTTGATATACACTTATTCATGTATTATACACTTATATAGTAAAATATAAATATTAAAAATAAATATAAATAAAATATATACATGTATTACATTTATGCATATAAAATAAAATATAGGGGCACCTGGGAGGCTCAGTAGGTTAAGTGGCAACTCTTGATTTCAGCTCAGGTCATGATCTCATGGTTCGTGAGTTTGAGTCCCGCATCGGGTTCTGCAATGACAGTGTAGAGCCTGCTTGGGATTCTCTTTCTCTCTCTCTCTCTCTCTTTCTCTCCCTCTCTCTCTGCCTCACCCCTGCTCATGAGCTCTCTCTATCTCTCGCTCTCTCTCAAAACAAATAAACATAAATTAAAAAATAAAATATAAATCGTAATATATATTTATGTATACATGCTACACACACAAGCACACACACATGCATGCAAACACATACACATACATATATACTTCAAATTTGAGTAATACGAGCCATTTATAGTCCCAATTTTATGTGTGTGCGTATGCATGTATATTTGTAATTGTAATTATATTTATGTGGGATATATTTAGTTTTATTATTTATCAACAATGTTTTCTGTTAAAGTTCTAAAATGTATTTCAGATATTGTTTCAAACTTTATGTTTTCATATCCATACTTCACTCATACACATATACATGCATATACATGACAATGTGTTAACTTATTCATAAAAGACATATTTGTTTGCATTTTAAATATCATTTTCTTATTCTGTCTTCCCTCTAATAACTATGGATATTATATGAGTAATAAATATTAAATAAAGTTGGTTAATTTAAGTAAAAAAGAACATTAGAAGTACCCAAAATAACATAAATATATTTAGAAAAGATAGAATTTATTTCAGACCTAAAACCTCACCAGAACCCTGAATGGTCATAATGGCACTTCAGAAAACATCATCTCATTTGTCTTATATAATTTAAATCAAAAAGCACACAGCAAATTGTAACTAAAAAGTAAGTCATAGAACAGAAACATCATCTATTCAGGTGTTCTCCATGAAGAAAAAAAAAAAGGTGCTATTATTTTACTGGTAGTCCCTCTCTATTAGTTTAGCCTAAAAATAGCCATTGACTTGTTTTTCATTATGTGCAATGTCAAAGTGAACTGCCGATTTTGCAGGTGAAATGAATAGCTGCTTTGCTCAAAAACACTCTGGCAATCAGCCACACATTCTGCCAAACCAGCATGCTGACCACCTACTTGGCTCGAGTCAGATGGCTATTTGGAAAGCTTTTAGTCGTTATCATTTATGTGATATAACTGCCCACTTTTCAACATGACTCATTTATCATTTTATGCCAAAGAACTGAATTATCTTGTATTTTTCTTGTTATCTTTCCGGAGAGTCTGACATGACTTTAATGTCAGTGTATTTCTTACTAGAAAAGAACATATGCGATATTTTGAAAACTGGCTGAACTTGACAGCATGTGGATTGACACTCAGAATACGTAATTTTCGAACACTGCCTGGTGGGATGTACGTGTGTTTACTTTTAGGGGCTGGAAATGTAAAGCTTTTGATATAACACCTCCGGTATTGTTTTTAAGATTTTTCAAAATAAAACACAGAAAACATGTCTATCTGGAGCTATGGAGTATGGAAAAACTTTGGTAAGCAGTGTTACTATAAGCTCTATAGGGGCGTATCCTTTGCAATCTTAAACTCCAATAATTAGTATTACTATCACATGGGAATTTGGAAACTGAAAGCCAGTTAACTTCAAGGAAATTGTAGCAAGAGCAGGATTAGGATTCTATTATGGAAAGACAGAGTGCTGAGGTGACATACCATGATAATATAGACTACTCACAGGTCATTAGCACCTCCCACGACCACTCCCCACTCCGTCTATTAGGCCCTTACCCTTTCCTGCTGTCATTCTACTACTCTCTGTCCTAACACTATCCTTCTCTCTCTTTAAACTACTACTCCTGTGCTAACTTAATTAACAAAGAAAAGACCTACTATCTAACTCAAAGTGTTGTTCATCACTTCCTCACCAGCACCAGTGCAAAAATCACAGTGACAAGAGTGATACAGATGCAGGGACACACTGGTCAATGTGAAAGAAATACACCTGCTGATGTAAGTAATGTTTGAGGGAAAAAAAATTTCTACAAGAAATATGGAGGGCAGAGAAAAAAAAACAGCTTCAAGATCTATGTACCCGAGGACACAGAGAGTGAGTGTCCAAAAGCTCAGGCATTTTTTTTTAAACTGACTGTAGATAAAGGATACTTTGAAATCAACATTAAGCCTACAACCTGATTTTTTTTTTTTTTTACAGAAGTCACTGTGGGCTTAATTATCCTTCCTACAACCCCTATTTTGAAAGGCATTCAATGTCAAGAACATGGCATGTGATGTGGGAAGCCAGGAATGTCCGTATATTTGATGAGAAAGTGTATCAGTTAGCATGAAAGAGACTGCCTGCCTGGCTTCTAATCTTTGCTTTCTTTCTTTCGTGCCATAGGATTAGGTGAACAAATGATTTGGACAAATATTTTAGGATACATTTTTATTTCTGCTTTGGTAATCTAAAGATTGTAATGCCCAATTC
Organism: Panthera tigris; assembly: GCF_018350195.1. Classification (NCBI taxonomy): domain Eukaryota; kingdom Metazoa; phylum Chordata; class Mammalia; order Carnivora; family Felidae; genus Panthera; species Panthera tigris. The sequence goes on from NC_056667.1 coordinate 178,831,096, forward strand.
ATAGGGTTTTATAATGGTTAATGAGTTTATATATATATATAGAGATAGATTATATATATAAATAGATTATATAAAGATTATATATTTAAGATTATATATATAAGATTATATATAGATTATATATATAAAGATTATATATAAAGATATATATAAGATTATATATATAAAGATTATATATATATAAGATTATATGTAAAGATTTTATATATATATATATATATATATGCGATATTTTGTGCTTAACGTTCAACCTCATAAGGAGTATTCATAAGGAATATTCAGTGAGTGATACATATTTAATTATTTAATAATAAAACTTCACCTATTTAATGATAATATTAACATCAATGTGGATACTGAATCTTTTTCTCCTACTTTTCTAAGTTGTTTTGTTCACAGTATTCAAAATATTTCTGACTAACATGAATTTCCAGTGAAGGTTAATAAAAAGGTCTACAAACTCACAGAATTGTACCTTAACCCAAGATTTAACATGAAGGAATAAAAATCCCTATTTTAATAATTTGAAGAAACCTGAATAGGACAAATCTATAAATTCTTTGTAAATTTAAGTTGGTGATTATGGTGGAAGTGACTAAAGACTATATGTTGTAAATATTATTTATGGGCATAAAGTTTAAATTCAATAGCTAGAATTTGTAGGAATGTGTGTAATCTAGTGACAAATGAGTGCTTTTTCAACAATATCAGATAATTTTTTGTAAAGGAGAAGAAAGCAAAAATTATAAATGCTATAGATGTTCTTAAGGCTCAGGAGGTCCTATATTTATCAAACAGAATGTTGCCATGCACACAATGTCCAATTTAAGACAAAAAAAAAAGTTCCTTAAGCGATTTTCCAAAATACAGATTAATTATATTTATAACACCATATAGAAGAGTTAAGATTATAAAAAAATTAAGATTATGTCATAAAAATTAAATTAGAAAGGAGTAAGATTCCAGAAGGAATAGTGTACATGAGTTGGAGAAGAGTGTTGTCATGATGTGTACATTAGCAAATCAGGTTTCACTGGTATCACTCCTATTCATATCCTCAGTCCACAGGTGAGCATTCCTTCTGAGGAAATTTAGAGCTATTGGGGGAATCATATGCTGGTTTCATATCCTTGGATCCTCAGCTTCTGGATATATCTACAAAGCACGTACACACAGGCAAATAAAGATACACACATATATTTTAAAAAATCAAGTCTGGGAACCACTATACTCTGTATTATATAAACGTTGAGGTAAAATTATAAAAGAAAAGTAAATTTTGTAAATTCAAGTAGACAACATTTTAAAAAATTGTTTACTTCTATTTGTCAACTTTACTCCTTGGTAGTATCATAAGTTAATGCAGAACTCAAAAGTCTTCCTTAATCTCTCTAATAGTATTGATACAATTGAGACATTTTCCAGAATGACAACAGAATATATTTTTTTGTGTAAATACTTCCATTATTCTATGTTGTTCCTCCCCACTTGTCAAGAAACAAACTTAGTCCAAACTGCATTTTCCAATATATTAGTAGGTGGTCAGGGAGCATAAAATTCCCATGAAGCCATTTCTATAATCATGGCATTGGCAAACTAGCTTCTAGAAACCATTAAACTCGTATCATAAATCCGGTCATAGCAAATCTATATGGGAATTGATGGGACATAGAGAATGAATTATGGATCACAGAACTGCTGAATGGCGAAGGAAGGATGCACACTCGGACACATATTGTATAGAGGAAAAATACATATTTTTATGGTACCTGTGTATTCCCCATATTAAGTTACTGAAGTTGTCACAGAATATGAATGGTTTATTCAATTCAAGAGAAGCATTAGTATTCATAATTGTAGAAGTAACTGCATTTTTGTTTCGGCAAAAAGCATACAGTAATTTTATAGGTATGTATTATTGAAAATATACAAAGTATAATAAAACTTGCATTGGATACAACTAATTAAAGCGATGATCATTGAAGTATCAAAAATAAACCTTGGTTTATAATTATGATGATCTCTGCTCAGCTAGTGAGTTTAGTTAGAAAAAAATGCATATTTAATTGCAGATGTGAACACATATTTAGAATATTAAAATTGTAATTAATAGTCTCATAATGCAAACGAGGCTAATGATATCTTTTTAAAGGTTCAGAAAGTGTTTTAGAAGAAACACATATCTACTTACTATAAAGAAATTTCCTAAACTGTATATTTCATATACAATGAATACAGGAATTACAGTTCCTGATTAAGGAATTAGCTTGGTGAACAAGCTGATCAAATTATAGAATGCCTTCAGACCTGTAAAATTAATCCTAATTATTCAATATGCTTTAATTGTATATATTTTAGAACATGCCAGGAGTCCATTTAAAGAGGCTTCATCCTTACAGATAGAAAGGTTTGCCTGTAAGATGCTGTTTGAGCTGAATCAGTAATTTCCAAGCTTCCATAAATAGACCTTTTCTATTAATGAACTGATACATCCTTAGAGGAAGGAGAAAATCATTTGCTAGTCATTTTAAATGAATTAATTCAGACTCTTAAGGTACTGTTGAGAAAGTGGACATACTCCTTCGACCATTAGAACATAGAGAATGAGAAAAGGGTTATTTAGGAGGACGTTCAGTAACACATAGGAGATAAACTTTATCTAGTTAAATTGAGCCAGTCTCTATTTTGGGGAGAATAAAGGGGAGAACTGAAAAAAAAAATCCTGTTCTGGAAGCAGTGGTAATTTAATAAGTAAAACCAATGTTGCTTAGATGCTTAAAGGTACTACCAAAGAATCAATACGTATAAAATTAGTTTTAAGTATGGTATGACTCTGTAACACATTTTCCTTTGTGTAGAAATTACCTATTTTTTACATTTTAAAAACTGTTTTTAAAGGTTAAAATTTTTTTGTATATAAAAAGGAGCCTAACTGTGTTCTTTTCATCATGCTATAGAGCTTAGAGAGCTTCTTCCCTCCATGAACTCCACTTTTCAAATTCATGTGAAAGTAGATGATGAAAGTGCTTACGTAATTATGTCTATACAATGAACTTTATAGCACAAAATTTAGTAGGTATCATAAGCTTTCTTCTAAAATTTTATCTAGTGGTGCCTATTTTTACATCATATTATGAAGAGGTCTTTTTTTTTCCTTTTTACTGAAAATAGGTACATATTATGAAGAGGTCTTTTTTTTTTCTTTTTTACTGGAAATGGGTAATGTAAAAGGTATAGAACTAGACATGCAAAAGAATAATATATCTTTCAAAAAGAAAAAAGAAAGCGGGAATATGATAGCAGTAAATAAGAATAAAATCAAAAGTGTTTAGACACAAGGCTATCAAGCTAGAAAGCAACTTTATGATGTTGAGTTCAGGCATCCTGTGTACCTACAGGTCAAAAGTCCAGCAGTAAAGATCACTTTAGAACCTCTGTCCTGTAGCATCCTTCACCTAAGAATTATTTCTCCCTTGCCTAGATTTTATCTTCCTCCTAAGCATATGCTTATTAATGTAAATTGACCAGTGACTGAAATATATTGTAATCAGAAATCTTTTGCAGCTAAATTCATGTCATGAGCTGTACACAGATTTTCTAAAAGTAAAAATGAGCTTTCTTGATCGAAAGCTGACTGAACAACAACTTAATGACCACCAGTTAAAAATACACATAGTTTATTTCCCTAGGACTAGGTCAAAGTCAAGAAATAGTGTTGGTTATGGACTTGAGGTTATTAAGTGAGAAAACTCAGAGAAAGAAAAATACTCTAAGATCTTACATATATGTGGACCCTAAAAAGAGCCCCTCAAAAACAAAAGTTCTACATACAGAGACCAAATTGATAGTTGCTAGAGCAGGGGTAGAGGTGGGCAAAAGGGTGAAGGGGTCAAAAGGTACCAACTTTCAATTATAAAATAACTAAGTCCTGGGGATGTAATGTACAACATGGTATATATAGGTAATAATACTGTATTGTACATTTGGAAGCTGCTAAGACAGATCTTAAAAGTCCTCATTAAAAGAAAAAAAAATTGTAACTTTGTGTGCTGATGAATGTTAACTAGACTTACTATATTTTCATATAGACAAATATCAAATCATGTTGTAAAACTGAAAGCATGTTATATGTCAATTATATCACAATTAATAAAATGTTGATTGATGTCAACCACTTTATAAAATTATCTAACAATTCTTTACAGGATTCTTTAAATTTTAGATTTTAGAGAACTTACAGCTATTCCTTTTCAAGGAAAATAATCTATATATATTTTTTTATATTTTAAGGTTTTTTTTAAGTTAACTTATTTTGAGAGAGTGTGCATGGAAGAGATGGGGGAGGGGGCGGGGGGGGGTAGGTTAAAGAATCCTAAACAGGCTCTGCACTGTCAGAGCAGAGCCTGACATGGGGCTCAATCTCACAAACTATGAAATCATAACCTGAGCTGAAGTCAAGAGCTGAATACTTAACTGACTGAGCCACACAGTTGCCCCTTAAGTTTTGGATTTTAGAAAGGTTACAGCTATTATTTGTTAAAGGAAAATAATCTGTGAATCTTTTTGTGTTTCAAGTTTTATTCAAATTCTAGTTAATTAACATATTCCATGAATTTAAATATATTGTTTTAAGTTTTCTAAGGTTAATATACACTATGATTTACTTATTATTGGTTATCATTACAACCTGGGTCCAATATTAACACAAAAATATATGGTATCATGGTAGAGTTAAGAGTCTCTGAGCTGGAGCTATGGTTATATTCTTTATGATTCAAGAATTATTTGAAAAAAAGTGTATACATGCACACACAAACATCTATATACATATATTACACACTTATAAGAACATATGAATATATCTAATTTTAATTTGTATGTCATTTGTTTTTAACATAAAATGAAATATATTTTTATCATTTGTAATTAAGACATATTTTCAGGAAAAGACCATTTCTTAGTTTTTCTCAAGTTTAGAATTGATTTTTTTAACGTTTATTTATTATTGAGAGACAGACACAAAGTGTGAGCAGGGGAAGGGTAGAGAGAGGGGGAGACACAGAATCCGAAGCAAGCTCCAGGCTCTGAGTGGTCAGCACAGAGCCCAACGCAGGGCTGGGACTCAAAAACCGCGAGATCATGACCTGAGCTGAAGTTGCTCACCCAAACAACTGAGCCACGCAGGCACCCCACTCAAACTTAGAATTGAAACATAATATTTAGGATCTAAAATATTCCATTTAAGTGTGATCCAAAATTACTCTGGATTACTAACCACTCGTGAGATAGAAAAGAGGAACAATATTTAGAAAAATGAGGGACTTTAGAAATGCAAGCTAGATTAACCTGCCACCTGGGGGCGCCTGGGTGGCTCGGTCAGTTAAATGGCTCAAGTCATCATCTCCTAGTTTGTGAGATTTGAGTCCTGCATTGGGCTCTGCACTGGCAGTGTGGAGCCTGCTTAAGATTCTCTCTCTTCCCCTCCCCCACTCATGCTTGCTCTCTCTGTCTCTCAAAATAAATAAATATAAATTAAAAAAAACAGAACATATTTTGCTACCTGATGACAGGTTAGGTATTAATCTCATTTCCTCAATTATGAAATGGAAATGGTACTACATAATCACTTATAGGAGAGAGTTGGTATGCTATACATTTTTTGTCTTTTCTCAATTTCCATTCCTTTATCATTAGAGAAATGGCAAAATTGGTATCCAGGAGATACTGAGGAGTCCTGGGAAGAGGCAAAGCTCTTCTCCATTCTAGTTTGTGTCCCTCATCAGTTTTGTCCATTTCTGCTTCTCAGGCTGATTGCATTGTCTAAAGTTTGGGGCCAGAATGCTCTCAGTCACATGGTGTGAATTTGCTTAGGCTTCAGGGTCCAGAAAGATATCCTGCACGGATATCCTTTTTTATTTAAAATTGCCATGGTCAAATGTCTTCAAATGTCTGTGAATCCCTTCTGCTTGGTACTATTCCATCGAAAGAAAGTTATAATTTTATATGTATCTAAAAGAGAAAAAAATCTGCCTAGTTTAAGACTTTCTCTCCACCGTAATATTTTTTCTTTTATGATTATTTACTCTTTCACTGTTTATACTCTTTCTTTAATAGAATCATCTGTTCACAGAGATAGAATTAGCCAAATCGATAATTTTCTGCATGAGTCACAAAGGTAATGAAAAATGGTGACTCCAAATTCCTAAATCAATTATCTCCTTATATCACCCCAAAGGGAATCTATGTATGTACACATATACGCATATATATACACACACACATAAACATATACATATATCTATATATGCATTTTTGTTAAGAGAGATCTTCTGAAAGTCTATATATCAAGATTGAAATAATGAATTTAAACATGAATGAATATGAGACAAGGTTCAAGTATCTTTATATTACATTTTCATTATAATTATGTGGAAAAATTCCCCAGAAGCATGTTGCTAAATGTGCCTTTAAATAGAGTACGAATGCATTTTTGCTGAAACATTTGTGCTTTGGTTAATTTTCATAAGCCTCACCAGAGTGAGGGGGACAGGCTGGAAAGCTCTGGTGGCAGGTGTTTTGCCACCTGCCTCACTGTAATATATGGCTAGCAATAAAGTTAATGCTTTCTTCACTCACTGATCACCATTCACAGAAAGACTGAAGCTTTGGATATGGTACAATATTTAAGGGGATGGCATTTCAGATTCATGAATGCTTATTCTGAGAATTTAACAGTTTTAGAAACTGCCATTTCTCAGTTCTTGTGTAACACAAGGGAGACACATTTCTCTATGGGTTAAAGCAATCATTTATATATAGTGTTAAAATAATGGATCTACATCATACATGCCTTAATTACACACACATGCACACACGTGTGCATGCACACATGGTACAATTTGTCAGACACTATTTCTGAGGTTTGTAATACATCAGTGAATGATATGAAAAAATTACAGTAGAGACTTAAATTTATCTGGAATAGCTGTCATTTTTGTTTTCAATTCACTAAGCCTCATTTTATATTTGAGAACATTAAGTCATAAGGACACCGAGGAACTGGCACCAGATCAGATGGTCAACAGAAGAGCTCTGATTTACAGTCATATTTGACTCGAGAACCTGACAATTAACTGCTATATTCTATTACAAACTGTAGACTTGTAAGAATCAAGCTAATCATGAATTACTTAACCTTTCCTAACTTAGGTTCCCCATTCATAAATTGAGAGGGGAAAAGTATCAATATTGAAAAACCATTCTGAAATTTTGAAATTATATGCAAATTTTCTGGCACCAAAGAATGCCCAATAAATCGTAGCCATTTTCTTTTATTTTGGATTCTAAGCTACAATTGCAGATGGAAAATAGATTTCATTTTGAGCACTAGCCTCTATCATTAGTAGTGGCTTAGATGACCAGTTGAGATCTCTGTACAGGCAAGAATGTCCTGATAAAGTATTGACACTTTCTCTGATCAGAAATAAGGGAAGATATTTTTCATTCCTCTGGTAACGGCTAAGATAAATGAATGTAAACTCAATTTCTTATTGCGCTGATTGTGCCTTGAATTTCCTTCTCCTAGATTTGGGACCTTGAGAAAATTATGACTTTTCTGTGATCCCTTTTCTTTCATGTGTAAAACAATACCAATTACAGAGAATTATCATGAAAATTAAATGAGATAGTCAATATAAAGCTACAGATTGAACACACACATTTTATTTCACTATCTCCCAAACTGTAGTAAAAATTCAGCACACTGAGGCTCATACTGGAAAGCACAAAATAAGTAGCAGAAAAGACCATAGCAAAGTTTCATCAACTTGAAGGCCAAAGGGTGAGTTGTAACTGATTCAAAATACTGGGGGTGCCTGGATGGCTCAGTTGGTTAAGTATCTGACTTTGGCTCAGGTCATGATCTCACAGTTCATGGGTTGGAACTCTGGATCAGGCTCTCTGCTGTCAGAGCAGAGCCCACTTCAGATCTTCTGTCCCCCTCTCTGTCTGCACCTTCCCTGCCTGTGTTCTCTTTCTGTCTCTCTGAAAAATAAATAAATAAACTTAAAAAATAATCTTGAATACTGAATCTATGGGTGTTGAAGCTGAAAGCCTAGGGAAAGACAACATCAGTATTTATTCACTGGATTCCCTCTGAAAAGCTAAGATATTTTTAGAAAGCTCTGCTAGTGGATGAACATTAGAACTAAATGATAGAGCAATTATGTAAATTTTAAAAATTTATTAGCAAGGTTTTGATTTCCTTTATTCAGTGCAACTTCCGAAGAAGGGAGCAATACAGGGTATAAAATAGGGACCTGCTGGACGGAGGATGCTGAGTTTAGGTGGTGGCAGGACACATGCACAAAAAATGGAAACTAAGTGAATATACACATCCTAAATGTTGAGACCTTTAACAGTCTTTCACTATTTGGATTCTAGAACCTCAAAGAAAGAGCTGTAGTCTTCTGGAATGATGTTCTCCAGTGTATCTGATTTTGGGGTTTCCCCCAAGAAAAAGTCCAGCTGTGTCAGTCTCCACAAAGGGTCAAGACAACCAATTTACTCAGTTTTTAATAAGATTTTTAATGGTGAACTCTGACACATGAACACAAATCCAAGGATCAGCAGATATTTGCTAAAAGCATTTGTCATGCAAGGTATAGAAAAAAAACGTCATAGGCAGGAAAGAGTTTTGCAGGTAGAAGAATAATTCAGAACTATAATAAATAGCCTCAAAAAAAGTTGCAGATGGAATCCAAGTGAGAATTATATAAATAAATTTTACAGAAAACAAGTTTGCTTTTGCATGTTAAAAAGGACAATAGCAAAAAAAAATTAAAAAAGAAGAATGACCATAGCAAAAATTATACCAAATAGCAACGTAAAACTTTTTTTGTTGTTTATTTATTTTGAGAAAGAGTGTGAGGAGGAGAGATGAAGAGAAAAGGGGAGACAGAGACTCCCAAGCAGGTTCTGCACTGTGAGTGCATAGCCAGGACTTGAACTCACAAACCATGAGAGCATGACATGAGCTGAAATCAAGAGTTGGATCTTTAACTGACTGAGCCACCCAGGCACCCCAGCAAAAAAACTTTTGATAAAGTTTGGAAGTTGAGAAAATATCCTACAAAATAGAGTATTAAAAAAGAAAAAGAAGAGAGAATGCGGCCCCAAAATTAAGGAGGATAAAATTAAAGTCTAGCCTAGATTATCTATATCTAAAAAGAAAAAAAAAAGAATTGCAAAAGGAAAAACAATCTAAAAGAAAGAAATTATCGAAGAAATAACTCAAGAAAATTTCCCATAATTAAAAATGGGGTATCCATGTTAAAAAAGCTTACCAAACTGTTTTAATCAATTTTAATATCTTGTGTACCTGAGCATACTGAGACATTTAAATAACCTGTGCAGTTTTCAATCAGAAAAGTGATGAAAATAAATTTTTACTTGCAGTGAAAAATATTATATATGCATTGCCTATAAAGAGCATTTACATAGTCATAATAATGTAACTACGAGGCATGAATATAAACAAAATCACAATATAATTATTCCAGGAATTTTGGAAGATGGAACGGTTGCCTATATTTGTAGAGGTGAAAGATAAACAGAGATACATTTTCATATCCTAGTGTTAATTTCATGGCTAAAGCTAAATACTGAAAAATCAAGAAGCAGTGGTATAAGCACCAGGATATAAGTCTTAAAAATAAAGATAAATACAAATATGCAACAAAGAGTTAAAAGTCATTGCTCTGGGGAAGAGGAAATACAGGCAGAATCAGGCGACCCTGTATAACTATTTGAAACTCTAAAGTATTTGCACATACGCTTTAATCAAGATGCAATATATAAAATGAAATTGAAAAATTACTAATGTCTCACACATACAAAACACAAATTATGAGATGGTGATGATCTTTCATTATCATCACCATCGACCGATATTCTTAAATTGATATGGTATAAGAATGCAAATATATGAGAAGGAAAATACTAGACACAAATATACGGAGCACATAACCAAACAGGGGTACAGGGAAAGGCTCCTGGGGGAAGCTAAATGATGAATACTGAATGATGGTTAGCAGTTCTTCAAATGAGGGTTTTGAAGGCAGAGAAAGTATTGCAGAGGCAGTATTTCTTACACAGAGCTGAGGAGAGTACGGCTCACTTAAGAAAGTTAAAAAAAAATACTAAGGCTGGATCACCGATATCAAATAAGGAAATGGAAAAAAATAATAGGAAAGAGGAAGACAGAAGCCAGATCTTATAGAGCATCAGAAACCACAACTACAAGGAACTGGAAGACATTGAAGCGATACATAATAGGACAGTGACTTTCTTATAAACACTTTAAGAAAGTCTGAATGTGATGTCAGATCAAAAGGACAGTATTGAGACCGATTAGAGATATGTTCAGAAATCCTATTGAGAGATTATTGTATTCTCAGCTAGCATAGCAGCAGTGAGAGTGGAAATTAAGTGATCAAGGAGTACTGGAGAATACACAGATTTTGTCTGATGTAAGTGGGCTTCAGGGATGGGAGAAAAAGGGATTAGGATGATTTCAGAGTTGCTGACAAAGACATTTAGGTGGATTGTGAGGCTATTGACAAAATGGGAAATGGATAGAGCATATTTGGCATATGGGAAGGGCCACGATGATTTAATTGTGCGGCACGTCAATGCTTCGAGATAATCTAAGTAAACGCAAATTTAACCAACTAAAACTCCAGAAAAGGTTGTAAGCTATAACAATCCCCAAGGGGATTGTGTGGAAGAGGGAAAAGAAACTGGGACAAGATGCTGTGGAACAAAGTACCGCAGCCAGCCTGAAGAGGAGTCTGAGAAAAAGAGGTCAGTAGAAAATGAGTCATTAATAATTTCATAGAAGTCAAAGCAAGTGAATAACCTGAAGGGGAAGGAGTTTTTACTTGATATTTTTAAAAGCAAAAATTTTCCAACTCCTATTCTTCATCCAATGGATTTGAGATTTCCTGTTCTAGTCTGTACGTGCGTGAGATGTTTGAAAGGGATATCATCTATGTTTTGGTCACCTCTCTGCCCCAGGTGCCTGAACAATGTCAAGTGACTCAATGATTGAATAAAGGTTAGTACATTTTAGGATTTATTTATGACATATCGTTGCCTTAAAAACTGGTAGAGGGGCACCTAGGTGGCTCAGTTGGTTAAGCATCCGACTTCAGCTCAGGTTGTGATCTCGTGGTTCATGAGTTCCAACCCCGCATCAGGTTCTGTGCTGACAGCTCTGAGCCTGGAGCCTGCTTCGGGTTCTGTGTCTCCCTCTTTCTCTACCCCTGCCCTGCTCACAATCTCTCTCTCTCTCAAATCAATAAACATTATTTTTTTTAAAAGGGTAGAAAACATTTAATATATAGAATCAATTTAATTACTCAATTTTATTCATATTATTAAATTTGTACACTATAATTAGAGCACACAGAGACCCAAAGCATGATTAAAATGTTCTTCAACTTTTTTTTAAATTGTGCTAATATGATCTCTCAACTGTGAAGTAGTTCTGGCATCTGTTCACCAGGGTAATCTCTGCTTCTACTTGTTATCAGAATAAATTTCTCATGATATAATGAAAAATTACGCATATTTATCAAATATTAGATTTTTAAAAATGTAATTTAAAAAATTATTTTTATAATTAAATTTAAAAATTTTTAAATTAAAAAATTATTAATTAAATTTAAAAAAATGTAAATTAAAAAAAGGAATTAGTACATAAAAATCAAAAGACCACCAAATGAATAATCCACCATAATTCTTATTAATCAGTTCCCGTAAATCTCTCAGCGCGTGGGTAGATTCATTATTTTATCACCCGTGTAGATTTGCGTTGCCACCATTACAATGAAAATACAAAACTATTCCACTACCCTGAAGATCTGTTACCTTATACAGTCACATCGCCCCTGCTCCCCTTCAACGTTTATACTTATGCAAACACTAACCTATTTTCCTTCCTTACATATAATTTTGTCATTTTCATATATTATGTAAACAGAACCACATCATCTGTGATCTTTTGAGATTGCCTTCTTCGCTCACCCAAATGCCCTTGAGATCCACCCAAGTTATGTATCTCAATATTTCATTCCTTTTTGTTGCTCAATAGTGCCATCATGATACAGATGCACCACAGTTTAACCATTCACCTGCCGAGGAGAAGTTTGGTCATTGACTACAATAGTAAGCTACAACGAACAAGTGAACAATTGTGTGAAGGCTTTTGTGTGGACATAAGTTTTTAGCTCTCCAAGATAAATGCCTAGGAGTACAATTGCCAGGCCATGTGGTAAGTATTTTTTTTTTAATTTTTTTTTAACGTTTATTTTATTTTTTTTTTGAGACAGAGAGAGACAGAGCATGAATGGGGGAGGGTCGGAGAGAGGGAGACACAGAATCTGAAACAGGCTCCAGGCTCTGAGCTGTCAGCACAGAGCCCGACGCGGGCTGGAACTCACCTACCGCGAGATCATGACCTGAGCTGAAGTCAACCGCTTAACCGACTGAGCTACCCAGGCACCCCGGTAAGTATATTTTTAAATGAAGCTGCCAAACTATTTTCCTTTAATCACTCAGTTAGGGTAGTTTTGTTTTGTTTTGTTTTCTTCTTTCAGCATTTGAAACAAGCAATGCCACTTTCATCTGGCCCCCTGGTATCAGAGTTTCACTCTTCCTCAAATTATTTTTCCCCTAGATGTAAGGTGTCATTATTTTCTATTATTTTCCAATGGTCAAAAGGCCAGTTGAATTCAAAAGGCATTTTAAAAAGAAGTAGTGTTCTGTTCACATTTGCTTTTAATCAATAGCGAAGTGTTTCTGCTTAGGAGAGTATAGAAAAACACGGGGGTTTGCGGCATTTTTAATTGGCTCTTTTACTACACATATTCTCTGCTATAATAGATCCCCCAAATCGTTGCTGACTTATTATAAACACACAAGCCTTTATCTTCTTGGCATAATGTAAAAGGCAGTCATCTCCTGAGACACTGTTGTTTTTTCATCTCAATGTTTTTTCAAGTGATAAACCAAAACTGTGACTTTTTATCTGGCACTGAACTAACAGTGTGAGTCACAGGAGAGAAAAAATTTTAGGTGCTTATGACAGGAAGAAACATGAAATGAATTTACTGACAGAACTGAATGTTACAAGAAATGTGATCACTAGTTCTTTTTGTTTGTTTGTTTTGATTTTTTTTCTCAATACTCCCTCCCATACACTGAGGTCCTTACCGTAAGCATACAAACATATAAACATCAATATAACTTTGTAATATCAAAAAATCTTTATTTTCAAAACAAGCGCATCATCACTAGGTTAATAAGCAAAATTCAGCTAATTAGGTAAGGAACCCATGACCATTCGAGATTGTTAAAATTAGGCAAGGAGGGGTAGTTTAATGAGTTCACAAACCACATGTTTAATTAATTGAAAACACAAATAAACTAAACTTATGCAATAATCAGGAAGTAGGCTATATGGGAAAAGTAAAGAGTTTGAGTATTTCTTCAAATTAGCAAATTATTATAACAGTAAGTTATGGCAATATGTCCTACAAATACTAAAATTGTCTTTCACCTTGTATTCTCAGTGGCTTTCTCTGTTTTGAAGTGTTTGTATGCTAAAGTACAAGAAGTGAAGCAGCCAAAACAATTCAGACCACAGAAAATAATGTTTTTATTTTAGTATTTAAAAGGTCACTAGAGCTGAGCAGCACTAAATTACATTGCTAGAATCACAGTGCCTGTCAACACAACACACTTTCACAGCTGGTTTTCTCAATCTGGGTTAGATTTGCATTTTGGAAATCATATTAAAGTAGCAGTAAGGGGTAAATTGGCCTTCTTATGCTGATTGAAAATTTTGGAACTAGGAAGAGTACTTTGTTCTCTAAGCATACTTTCAAAAATTGCTTTTAAAATTATTATAATCTCCAAAAATACTTACTGATCAAAAGCTATATAATGTTGCAGATAGTAAAATATTTATTTACTTTTGTCAAAAGCAAATAGTGAAAAAGTTTACATCTTAATAACAAGTAAACCACACATACAAAAAAATAAATAAATAAAAGAAAGAAAATCACTTGGTAGATTCTTATTTGTTTTTTCCAGTAGGGGGAAAAATATATGTGTGCTTCTTCTACTTTCTGATTATCTTCTACTTAATCCTATACAGAGAAAGCAGGCTCCCATGGTGAAAGAAATTGAGGCCAGTCTTTATGATTAGGCTATTGGTATTTGAGAAAACATATTTGTTGCCAATAGAAGAATGCCATAAGGATTTTATGTTCTTCTGTACTAGAACAGCATATTGTCCTGTTTTGCTATTTAAAGTTTAAAGACTTTTAATCCAATCCCACACTTTGTTTGTCTAATTCTATTTCATTATTGCTAAATGAAAGGATAGGCAACTCCGAAAAATTTGTTTAGAACTATACCATTTCTGAAACAGAAATCTACTAGCAAATGTCAAGACCAGGTGACAGGAATTTGAGGTGCAACAAATGATATTACTTACAAAATATCAGATACCCTAAATGTGTTATCCATCACCTATTCTCAAAGTGTAAAATTTCCACTGAAATTTCCTGTTTGGCTAAAGCATTATCTTGAAAAGAAAAGGAAAGGAAAGGAAAGGAAAGGAAAGGAAAGGAAAGGAAAGGAAAGGAAAGGAAAGGAAAGGAAAGGAAAGGAAAGGAAAAAAGAAAGAAAGAAAGAAAGAAAGAAAGAAAGAAAGAAAGAAAGAAAGAAAGAAAAGGAAGGAAGGAAGAAAAGAAAGGAAAGAAAGAAAGAAAGAAAGAAAGAAAGAGAAAGAAAGAAAGGCAAGTATAAGAATGTCAATATCCTAATATCACTACAGTCAAGTACATTTTCATAGTCAGATGGAAACAAACAAAACAAATCTGAAACGATGCTGATGCCAAGGACAGACTCAGCTTGGGTGGTGCAATCCCAGGGTGAAGCACAGACATAATACGTGATAGGGAGCAAGTTGAGTTAGTTGGACATTTACCTTTTTGCAGTTGGCTTGAGATCATTTTAGGGACTAAAATTTCTTTATGACACACTGACTCATTGTTTTGATAACCATAATAAATCACCACACTCCTCAGGAGATACATGTTAGGTTCAGAATGGGCAAGAAAGCAATGTTTCATATGTCATTACTTTGAAGGTGACCTTTGACTGACGAGGCAATTGAGTATTAGAAAGTGATGTTTCATTGGATAGCCAATTTCAGTTTAAAAGTATGAAATATGGGCCATATTAAATATGTAGTTCTAATTCTTCATTTGCTATGGAAATTGTATACTGAGTAAAATTTTCCAACATACCAACGCTTTCCCTACTTAACATTCTTGAAATAAACCATTTTGTCAAGGGGCTAATGTCTACATAACACAAGAGCCTCACATATTTAAACAGAAAACCAGTTTTTAACTTCACTTGTACTAGGGAAATACAGCCAGCCACTAAATGATGCTGATTTTTTAAGGCTGGACCTTATTTCATTGGTATGTGAATACTACTAGTTTGAATAAAAGAAAAGTCAAACCAGAATGCAATAAACAAAGAAAAAAGGGATATTTGTGAAGATAATTGTTATGAGAATTAAGATACAAAAATAATATGTTTTATGAAACAACAGAAAAGGCAGCAAAGAAATAGGATAGACTGTTCTCTTCCAAATGCCTGTCTTACTCAAGCTAAATAATCAAGTATGGATATTGAGTTGGATGGTTAAAGAACCAAACTAGAAAAGAAAAAGAAGAATCAACAATGAAGCAGGCTATACAGGGAGCATATAGGCTAATGTGTTAAAAAAGAAAATACATTTCCCATGTTTGCTGTAGCTTCCCTTACCTCCTGCCAGAATATTCATTAACACCCACCATTTTCTCTACATGTCTGCAGTTGTGAACTTGTGGGTCCATGTTATTCCCAGCCCACCATATGACTTTGGCCCACGATATGACTGCAAATCACAGCAAATCCTTAGACATTCTCAGCTTTTCATTCTAAAAGCAGAAAGGATAACTAATGTCACTCTTTGACATACGCAGTTGTTAGCATTTAACACATTTTTTCTTAGTACTTGGAGGCAAGAAAGATCATGGCTTGTCTTTTTAAGGTTTATAGCTGAAAATCATAAGTATAAGGAACATCTGAGGGAAAAAAAAAATGTTCCTGAGGCTTTTTTTACATTGTCAGAAATGCGTTGATATCTCTGTAGTTTCTAGTCAAGAAAGTGATCAGATAGGCTTCTCTCTGCACTACTTGTAGCACGTACCTCAACAGCAGTTAGGAAAATGCAATGGATTTGCAAGTTGTGATTAAAATCTGCCCTTTTCCAGGAAGATAAAATACTCAGAGAAGTACTAGATAATACTGGCACATTTCCATATTATTCAAGATACCAGATTTTAAAGAAATGGAGGTTAGCCAGAGTAGGAAAGAGAAGAGAATCTTTAAACATTTCCTCGAAGCCAGGTCCAGTGACAATAAACAGCAGCATCTTCTCCAGAATTGTTTTGTGAAAGCATATTTTTAAATTTGACTTTGAAATACATGTGGCTATTTTGTACAGTATATACCAAATTCTAATTATAATAAAATGTGAGACTGTCAACTATGAATATTTAACAAGGGTAATTTTGCTTTACGTTGTAATTAATAAATTATATACAATTGAACCTTAACTAATTAGTTATTTTCTTGGAAGTATTAATCTGTGACTATTGCCACTAAATTATTTACTGACATATTTAATATCCTAATATTTTATATAATAAATACATATACATTATCCATAAATACTAAGAATTATTTCCATCACTCAAAAGCATATGTATACCATGAGAAGCATTACTAAATATATGCATATGAATATGTATATGCATGTAAACACACATATACATATATGCATATATATATATATATATATATAATACCAAGTATCAACTTTAACAGA
Source organism: Panthera tigris (assembly GCF_018350195.1). Taxonomy (NCBI): domain Eukaryota; kingdom Metazoa; phylum Chordata; class Mammalia; order Carnivora; family Felidae; genus Panthera; species Panthera tigris. The sequence continues at coordinate 178,848,113 of NC_056667.1, forward strand.
GAACATTTTTTTAATTTATTTTTTTAATTTACTTTCAAGTTAGTTAGCATATAGTACAACAATGATTTCAGGAGTAGATTCCTTAATGCCCCTTATCCATTTAGCCCATCCCCCCCTCCCACAACCCCTCCAGTAACCCTCTGTTTGTTCTCCATATTTCAGAGTTTCTTATGTTTTGTCCCCCTCCCTATTTTATATTATTTTTGCTTCCCTTCCCTTATGTTCTCATATGAATGAAGTCATATGATATTTGTCTTTCTCTAATTTCGCATAGCATAATACCCTCTAGTTCCATCCACATAGTTGCAAATGGCAAGATTTCATTCTTTTGGATTGCCCAATAATACTCCATTGTATGTATCTACATGTACATTGTATGTATGTATATATATACATAAATGTATATATATACATACATACCACATCTTCTTTATCCATTCATCCATTGATGGACATTTGGGCTCTTTCCATACTTTGGCTATTGTTGATAGTGGGGCTATAAAAATGGGGTGCACATGCCCCTTCGAAACAGCATACCTGTATCCCTTGGATAAATACCTAGTAGTGCAATTGCTGGGTCATAATGTAGTTCTATAAAAAATAAAACTTTTAAGAAGATGAAGTTAAAGCCTCATCATGTAAAATGCTAGTCTGAAATTAAACACATATAAATAGGATGTATAGAAACTATACATTTCCTTGGTAACATAAATTATTTAATATTTTAGATTATGCATTTTTAGAATTTAAGCAAAATTCATAGGTAAACAAAAGTAACTAACTTATATTTGTGTACGGTACACTTGTGTATTTAAGTCAAGATTGTATTTTATATAAAAATATAGACTTGTGATGGGAAAGATGTAAAACTCCAGAGGTGCTCCAGGGACAAAGAAGAATATTCAATATTACCACAGATATACGTTTTTTCTTAAACATTAATATGCTTTCCAGTTTGGATTCAAATGTGTATTCATTCTTTTGGATAAAAAGGCACAAAATAACACTTCTAATTTCAGAAAGGTGTGTGCATGTTTACACATGGGTGTGCTGATACGTGCTTTGGGCAGGAGTCAGTGGCCAAAGAGCTCAGGGAAGGAGGCACAGAGGCAGAGAAACCTCAGGGACACAAAGTGGAATACTGCAAATTTACACACGTAAGGAAAAAAGCCATTTCTGGTTAATCAGTAAGGAGTAGCTGTGGCAATTTTCAGAATATGTTTGAGGAAGTCATTTTAGATAGCAATGCCTTAAAGACACATCAATAACAAGGACTTTGATCAAGCAAGGATTTTCTGTGGTAACTAAATGAACAATGGTGAGAAGAAATGGCCATGTTTGTGTATGATGCAGTGAACAAGCATGGTCCTCATAGAAGAGGCTCATCAGAAGCTAAGATTACAAGAAAGGAAAGCTAGTTTAAATAAATAGAAAAGAATCCATTAAAAACTTCTGTATAAGAAGGTATTGAAAATTATTACCAATATAACTATATTCTTTACAGCTTGCTATATTCATGTCTATATTTGAGTATTGTTTTTATTCCATGGTATTACTTAATAACCCTTATGCAACTTTTATTTCCTTTTATTTTAAAGTCCTTGTTTAAATTAGAAATACCTCTCTACACAAGTAGTACCACAGACATACACTTATATCTAGTGCTCCCTGTCTACTAAGGTCCATGTGTATCTCAGGATGGACTTTGTAGTCGACTCTTGCCCCCTCCAA